>NW_027513803.1:0-133911 GCF_048772815.1 Callospermophilus lateralis | reverse complement strand
TCAATAGAGGAGAAAACAGAGTGAAAACTAAAATTTCAAACTGTTACTGCAAACGAATGCTTCAAGCTAGGAGAACAAAACTTGAACATCCATGTTTTATTGGTGTACTGTTCATTACTTGAAATTATCATGAAGGTCGGAAAAAATATGTTGAGATTTCAAAAGCCTGTAGTATTTTGGCAGCCTAACAACGCCTTTCATTGAATGTGTCTTTCGTCAGTCTCTGCTTAGGTCTACATCCAGAGGAAACAAAAAGTAAAAATAGAATGTAGAACTACTTTACTGTTTCAAGTTTCAAGAAGATAGCACAAACAGTGTTTGATTTAGAGTTCGAACTACATTGGTCAATATAGGAGAAAACAGAGTGAAACCTAAAAATTCAAACTGTTACTCCAAAAGAATGCTTCAATCTAGGAGAACTAAACTTTGGCATCCAAGTGGGATTGTTGTACTGATCATTACTTGAAAGTATCATGAAGATTGGATGAAAAAATATATGTTGAGATTTCACGAGACTCTAGTGTGTTGGAAGTTTGGCAACCCCTTTCAGTATAAGTGTTATTCGCCAGTCCCAGCTTTAGGATACAAGAGGAAACAATCCTTAGAGATTGAACGTAGAACTACTTTATTGTGTCAGGTTGCAAGAAGCTAGCACAAACCGTGTTTGATTTAGAGTTCTAACTGCATCTGTCAATATAGGAGAAAACAGAGTGAAACCTATAATTTCTAACTGTTCCTGCAAACGAATGCTACAACCTAGAAGAACAAAACTTGGGCATCCACGTTTGATTGGTGTACTGATCAATACTTGAAAGAATCATGAAGATTGGATGAAAAAATGTATGTTGAGATTTCAGGAGACGGTAGTTTTTTGGAAGCTTAACAACGCCTTTCATTGAAAGTGTTATTCGCCAGTCTCTGCTTAAGGCTACATCAAGAGGAAACAAACCTTAGAGATAGAACGTAGAACTACTTTATTGTGTCAAGTTTCAAGAAGCTAGCACAAACCATGTTTGATTTAGAGTTCGAACTGCATCTGTCAATATAGGAGAAAACAGAGTGAAAACTAAAAATTGAAACTGTTACTGCAAACGAATGCTTCAACCTAGGAGAACGGAACTTGAACATCCACGTTTTATTGGTGTACTGCTCATTACTTGAAATTATCATGAAGGTCGGAAAAAAAAAATATGTTGAGATTTCAGGAGCCTGTATTATTTTGGCCGCCTAACAACGCCTTTCATTGAATGTGTCTTTCGTCAGTCTCTGCTTAGGTCTACATCCAGAGGAAACAAAAAGTAAAAATAGAATGTAGAACTACTTTACTGTTTCAAGTTTCAAGAAGCTAGCACAAACCGTGTTTGATTTAGAGTTCGAACTACATTTGTCATATAGGAGAAAACAGAGTGAAACCTAAAAATTCAAACTGTTACTCCAAAAGAATGCTTCAATCTAGGAGAACTAAACTTTGGCATCCAAGTGGGATTGGTGTACTGATCATTACTTGAAAGTATCATGAAGATTGGATGAAAAAATATATGTTGAGATTTCAGGAGACTCTAGTGTGTTGGAAGTTTGGCAACCCCTTTCAGTATAAGTGTTATTCGCCAGTCCCAGCTTTGGGATACAAGAGGAAACAAACCTTAGAGATAGAACGTAGAACTACTTTATTGTGTCAAGTTTCAAGAAGCTAGCACAAACCATGTTTGATTTAGAGTTCGAACTGCATCTGTCAATATATGAGAAAACAGAGTGAAAACTAAAAATTCAAACTGTTACTGCAAACGAATGCTTCAACCTAGGAGAACGAAACTTGAACATCCACGTTTTATTGGTGTACTGCTCATTACTTGAAATTATCATGAATGTCGGAAAAAAAATATGTTGAGATTTCAGGAGACTGTAGTATTTTGGCAGCCTAACAACGCCTTTCATTGAATGTGTCTTTCGTCAGTCTCTGCTTAGGTCTACATCCAAGGGAAACAAAAAATAAAAATAGAATGTAGAACTACTTTACTGTTTCAAGTTTCAAGATGCTAGCACAAACCGTGTTTGATTTAGAGTTCGAACTACATTTGTCAATATAGGAGAAAACAGAGTGAAACGTAAAAATTCAAACTGTTACTCCAAAAGAATGCTTCAATCTAGGAGAACTAAACTTTGGCATCCAAGTGGGATTGGTGTACTTATCATTACTTGAAAGTATCATGAAGATTGGATGAAAAAATATATGTTGAGATTTCAGGAGACTCTAGTGTGTTGGAAGTTTGGCAACCCCTTTCAGTATAAGTGTTATTCGCCAGTCCCAGCTTTAGGATACAAGAGGAAACAAACCTTAGAGATAGAACGTAGAACTACTTTACTGTTTCAAGTTTCAAGAAGCTAGCACAAACCGTGTTTGATTTAGAGTTCTAACTGCATCTGTCAATATAGGAGAAAACAGAGTGAAACCTATAATTTCTAACTCTTCCTGCAAACGAATGCTACAACCTAGAAGAACAAAACTTGGGCATCCACGTTTGATTGGTGTACTGATCAATACTTGAAAGAATCATGAAGATTGGGTGAAAAAATATATGTTGAGATTTCAGGAGACGGTAGTTTTTTGGAAGCTTAACAACGCCTTTCATTGAAAGTGTTATTCGCCAGTCTCTGCTTAAGGCTACATCAAGAGGAAACAAACCTTAGAGATAGAACGTAGAACTACTTTATTGTGTCAAGTTTCAAGAAGCTAGCACAAACCATGTTTGATTTAGAGTTCGAACTGCATCTGTCAATATAGGAGAAAACAGAGTGAAAACTAAAAATTGAAACTGTTACTGCAAACGAATGCTTCAACCTAGGAGAACGGAACTTGAACATCCACGTTTTATTGGTGTACTGCTCATTACTTGAAATTATCATGAAGGTCGGAAAAAAAATTATGTTGAGATTTCAGGAGCCTGTATTATTTTGGCCGCCTAACAACGCCTTTCATTGAATGTGTCTTTCGTCAGTCTCTGCTTAGGTCTACATCCAGAGGAAACAAAAAGTAAAAATAGAATGTAGAACTACTTTACTGTTTCAAGTTTCAAGAAGCTAGCACAAACCGTGTTTGATTTAGAGTTCGAACTACATTTGTCAATATAGGAGAAAACAGAGTGAAACCTAAAAATTCAAACTGTTACTCCAAAAGAATGCTTCAATCTAGGAGAACTAAACTTTGGCATCCAAGTGGGATTGGTGTACTGATCATTACTTGAAAGTATCATGAAGATTGGATGAAAAAATATATGTTGAGATTTCACGAGACTCTAGTGTGTTGGAAGTTTGGCAACCCCTTTCAGTATAAGTGTTATTCGCCAGTCCCAGCTTTAGGATACAAGAGGAAACAATCCTTAGAGATTGAACGTAGAATTACTTTATTGTGTCAGGTTGCAAGAAGCTAGCACAAACCGTGTTTGATTTAGAGTTCTAACTGCATCTGTCAATATAGGAGAAAACAGAGTGAAACCTATAATTTCTAACTGCTCCTGCAAACGAATGCTACAACCAAGAAGAACAAAACTTGGGCATCCACGTTTGATTGGTGTACTGATCAATACTTGAAAGAATCATGAATATTGGATGAAAAAATGTATGTTGAGATTTCAGGAGACGGTAGTTTTTTGGAAGCTTAACAACGCCTTTCATTGAAAGTGTTATTCGCCAGTCTCTGCTTAAGGCTACATCAAGAGGAAACAAACCTTAGAGATAGAACGTAGAACTACTTTATTGTGTCAAGTTTCAAGAAGCTAGCACAAACCATGTTTGATTCAGAGTTCGAACTGCATCTGTCAATAGAGGAGAAAACAGAGTGAAAACTAAAATTTCAAACTGTTACTGCAAACGAATGCTTCAAGCTAGGAGAACAAAACTTGAACATCCATGTTTTATTGGTGTACTGTTCATTACTTGAAATTATCATGAAGGTCGGAAAAAAAATATGTTGAGATTTCAAAAGCCTGTAGTATTTTGGCAGCCTAACAACGCCTTTCATTGAATGTGTCTTTCGTCAGTCTCTGCTTAGGTCTACATCCAGAGGAAACAAAAAGTAAAAATAGAATGTAGAACTACTTTACTGTTTCAAGTTTCAAGAAGATAGCACAAACCGTGTTTGATTTAGAGTTCGAACTACATTGGTCAATATAGGAGAAAACAGAGTGAAACCTAAAAATTCAAACTGTTACTCCAAAAGAATGCTTCAATCTAGGAGAACTAAACTTTGGCATCCAAGTGGGATTGGTGTACTGATCATTACTTGAAAGTATCATGAAGATTGGATGAAAAAATATATGTTGAGATTTCACGAGACTCTAGTGTGTTGGAAGTTTGGCAACCCCTTTCAGTATAAGTGTTATTCGCCAGTCCCAGCTTTAGGATACAAGAGGAAACAAACCTTAGAGATAGAACGTAGAACTACTTTACTGTTTCAAGTTTCAAGAAGCTAGCACAAACCGTGTTTGATTTAGAGTTCTAACTGCATCTGTCAATATAGGAGAAAACAGAGTGAAACCTATAATTTCTAACTCTTCCTGCAAACGAATGCTACAACCTAGAAGAACAAAACTTGGGCATCCACGTTTGATTGGTGTACTGATCAATACTTGAAAGAATCATGAAGATTGGGTGAAAAAAATATATGTTGAGATTTCAGGAGACGGTAGTTTTTTGGAAGCTTAACAACGACTTTCATTGAAAGTGTTATTCGCCAGTCTCTGCTTAAGGCTACATCAAGAGGAAACAAACCTTAGAGATAGAACGTAGAACTACTTTATTGTGTCAAGTTTCAAGAAGCTAGCACAAACCATGTTTGATTTAGAGTTCGAACTGCATCTGTCAATATAGGAGAAAACAGAGTGAAAACTAAAAATTGAAACTGTTACTGCAAACGAATGCTTCAACCTAGGAGAACGGAACTTGAACATCCACGTTTTATTGGTGTACTGCTCATTACTTGAAATTATCATGAAGGTCGGAAAAAAAATTATGTTGAGATTTCAGGAGCCTGTATTATTTTGGCCGCCTAACAACGCCTTTCATTGAATGTGTCTTTCGTCAGTCTCTGCTTAGGTCTACATCCAGAGGAAACAAAAAGTAAAAATAGAATGTAGAACTACTTTACTGTTTCAAGTTTCAAGAAGCTAGCACAAACCGTGTTTGATTTAGAGTTCGAACTACATTTGTCAATATAGGAGAAAACAGAGTGAAACCTAAAAATTCAAACTGTTACTCCAAAAGAATGCTTCAATCTAGGAGAACTAAACTTTGGCATCCAAGTGGGATTGGTGTACTGATCATTACTTGAAAGTATCATGAAGATTGGATGAAAAAATATATGTTGAGATTTCACGAGACTCTAGTGTGTTGGAAGTTTGGCAACCCCTTTCAGTATAAGTGTTATTCGCCAGTCCCAGCTTTAGGATACAAGAGGAAACAATCCTTAGAGATTGAACGTAGAATTACTTTATTGTGTCAGGTTGCAAGAAGCTAGCACAAACCGTGTTTGATTTAGAGTTCTAACTGCATCTGTCAATATAGGAGAAAACAGAGTGAAACCTATAATTTCTAACTGCTCCTGCAAACGAATGCTACAACCAAGAAGAACAAAACTTGGGCATCCACGTTTGATTGGTGTACTGATCAATACTTGAAAGAATCATGAATATTGGATGAAAAAATGTATGTTGAGATTTCAGGAGACGGTAGTTTTTTGGAAGCTTAACAACGCCTTTCATTGAAAGTGTTATTCGCCAGTCTCTGCTTAAGGCTACATCAAGAGGAAACAAACCTTAGAGATAGAACGTAGAACTACTTTATTGTGTCAAGTTTCAAGAAGCTAGCACAAACCATGTTTGATTCAGAGTTCGAACTGCATCTGTCAATAGAGGAGAAAACAGAGTGAAAACTAAAATTTCAAACTGTTACTGCAAACGAATGCTTCAAGCTAGGAGAACAAAACTTGAACATCCATGTTTTATTGGTGTACTGTTCATTACTTGAAATTATCATGAAGGTCGGAAAAAAAATATGTTGAGATTTCAAAAGCCTGTAGTATTTTGGCAGCCTAACAACGCCTTTCATTGAATGTGTCTTTCGTCAGTCTCTGCTTAGGTCTACATCCAGAGGAAACAAAAAGTAAAAATAGAATGTAGAACTACTTTACTGTTTCAAGTTTCAAGAAGATAGCACAAACCGTGTTTGATTTAGAGTTCGAACTACATTGGTCAATATAGGAGAAAACAGAGTGAAACCTAAAAATTCAAACTGTTACTCCAAAAGAATGCTTCAATCTAGGAGAACTAAACTTTGGCATCCAAGTGGGATTGGTGTACTGATCATTACTTGAAAGTATCATGAAGATTGGATGAAAAAATATATGTTGAGATTTCACGAGACTCTAGTGTGTTGGAAGTTTGGCAACCCCTTTCAGTATAAGTGTTATTCGCCAGTCCCAGCTTTAGGATACAAGAGGAAACAAACCTTAGAGATAGAACGTAGAACTACTTTATTGTGTCAAGTTTCAAGAAGCTAGCACAAACCGTGTTTGATTTAGAGTTCTAACTGCATCTGTCAATATAGGAGAAAACAGAGTGAAACCTATAATTTCTAACTGTTCCGGCAAACGAATGCTACAACCTAGAAGAACAAAACTTGGGCATCCACGTTTGATTGGTGTACTGATCAATACTTGAAAGAATCCTGAACATTGGATGAAAAAATGTATGTTGAGATTTCAGGAGACGGTAGTTTTTTGGAAGCTTAACAACGCCTTTCATTGAAAGTGTTATTCGCCAGTCTCTGCTTAAGGCTACATCAAGAGGAAACAAACCTTAGAGATAGAACGTAGAACTACTTTATTGTGTCAAGATTCAAGAAGCTAGCACAAACCATGTTTGATTTAGAGTTCGAACTGCATCTGTCAATATAGGAGAAAACATAGTGAAAACTAAAAATTGAAACTGTTACTGCAAACGAATGCTTCAACCTAGGAGAACGGAACTTGAACATCCACGTTTTATTGGTGTACTGCTCATTACTTGAAATTATCATGAAGGTCAGAAAAAAAATATGTTGAGATTTCAGGACCCTGTATTATTTTGGCCGCCTAACAACGCCTTTCATTGAATGTGTCTTTCGTCAGTCGCTGCTTAGGTCTACATCCAGAGGAAACAAAAAGTAAAAATAGAATGTAGAACTACTTTACTGTTTCAAGTTTCAAGAAGCTAGCACAAACCGTGTTTGATTTAGAGTTCGAACTACATTTGTCAATATAGGAGAAAACAGAGTGAAACCTAAAAATTCAAACTGTTACTCCAAAAGAATGCTTCAATCTAGGAGAACTAAACTTTGGCATCCAAGTGGGATTGGTGTACTGATCATTACTTGAAAGTATCATGAAGATTGGATGAAAAAATATATGTTGAGATTTCAGGAGACTCTAGTGTGTTGGAAGTTTGGCAACCCCTTTCAGTATAAGTGTTATTCGCCAGTCCCAGCTTTGGGATACAAGAGGAAACAAACCTTAGAGATAGAACGTAGAACTACTTTATTGTGTCAAGTTTCAAGAAGCTAGCACAAACCGTGTTTGATTTAGAGTTCGAACTGCATCTGTCAATATAGGAGAAAATAGAGTGAAAAATAAAATTCAAACTGTTACTGCAAACGAATGCTTCAACCTAGGAGAACGAAACTTGAACATCCACGTTTTATTGGTGTACTGCTCATTACTTGAAATTATCATGAAGGTCGGAAAAAAAAAATATGTTGAGATTTCAGGAGACTGTATTATTTTGGCAGCCTAACAACGCCTTTCATTGAATGTGTCTTTCGTCAGTCTCTGCTTAGGTCTACATCCAGAGGAAACAAAAAATAAACATAGAATGTAGAACTACATTACTGTTTCAAGTTTCAAGAAGCTAGCACAAACCGTGTTTGATTTAGAGTTCGAACTACATTTGTCAATATAGGAGAAAACAGAGTGAAACCTAAAAATTCAAACTGTTACTCCAAAAGAATGCTTCAATCTAGGAGAACTAAACTTTGGCATCCAAGTGGGATTGGTGTACTGATCATTACTTGAAAGTATCATGAAGATTGGATGAAAAAATATATGTTGAGATTTCACGAGACTCTAGTGTGTTGGAAGTTTGGCAACCCCTTTCAGTATAAGTGTTATTCGCCAGTCCCAGCTTTAGGATACAAGAGGAAACAAACCTTAGTGATAGAACGTAGAAGTACTTTATGGTGTCAAGTTTCAAGAAGCTAGCACAAACCGTGTTTGATTTAGACTTCTAACTGCATCTGTCAATATAGGAGAAAACAGAGTGAAACCTATAATTTCTAACTGTTCCTGCAAACGAATGCTACAACCTAGAAGAACAAAACTTGGGCATCCACGTTTGATTGGTGTACTGATCAATACTTGAATGAATCATGAAGATTGGATGAAAAAATGTATGTTGAGATTTCAGGAGATGGTAGTTTTTTGGAAGCTTAACAACGCCTTTCATTGAAAGTGTTATTCGCCAGTCTCTGCTTAAGTCTACATCAAGAGGAAACAAACCTTAGAGATAGAACATAGAACTACTTTATTGTGTCAAGTTTCAAGAAGCTAGCACAAACCATGTTTGATTTAGAGTTCGAACTGCATCTGTCAATATAGGAGAAAACAGAGTGAAAACTAAAAATGCAAACTGTTACTGCAAACGAATGCTTCAACCTAGGAGAACGGAACTTGAACATCCACGTTTTATTGGTGTACTGCTGATTACTTGAAATTATCATGAAGTTCGGAAAAAAAAATATGAAGAGATTTCAGGAGACTGTAGTATTTTGCCAGCCTAACAACGCCTTTCATTGAATGTGTCTTTCGTCAGTCTCTGCTTAGGTCTACATCCAAAGGAAACAATAAATAAAAATAGAATGTAGAACTACTTTACTGTTTCAAGTTTCAAGAAGCTAGCACAACCGTGTTTGATTTAGAGTTCGAACTACATTTGTCAATATAGGAGAAAACAGAGTGAAACCTAAAAATTCAAACGGTTACTCCAAAAGAATGCTTCAATCTAGGAGAACTAAACTTTGGCTTCCAAGTGGGATTGGTGTACTGATCATTACTTGAAAGTATCATGAAGATTGGATGAAAAAATATATGTTGAGATTTCAGGAGACTCTAGTGTGTTGGAAGTTTTGCAACCCCTTTCAGTATAAGTGTTATTCGCCAGTCCCAGCTTTAGGATACAAGAGGAAACAAACCTTAGAGATAGAACGTAGAACTACTTTATTGTGTCAAGTTTCAAGAAGCTAGCACAAACCGTGTTTGATTTAGAGTTCTAACTGCATCTGGCAATATAGGAGAAAACAGAGTGAAACCGATAATTTCTAACTGTTCCTGCAAACGAATGCTACAACCTAGAAGAACAAAACTTGGGCATCCACGTTTGATTGGTGTACTGATCAATACTTGAAAGAATCATGAAGATTGGATGAAAAAATGTATGTTGAGATTTCAGGAGACTGTAGTTTTTTGGAAGCTTAACAACGCCTTTCATTTAAAGTGTTATTCGCCAGTCTCTGCTTAAGTCTACATCAAGAGGAAACAAACCTTAGAGATAGAATGTAGAACTACTTTATTGTGTCAAGTTTCAAGAAGCTAGCACAAACCATGTTTGATTTAGAGTTCGAACTGCATCTGTCAATATAGGAGAAAACAGAGAGAAAACTAAAAATTCAAACTGTTACTGCAAACGAATGCTTCAACCTAGGAGAACGAAACTTGAACATCCACGTTTTATTGGTGTACTGCTGATTACTTGAAATTATCATGAAGGTCAGAAACAAAAATATGTAGAGATTTCAGGAGACTGTAGTATTTTGGCAGCCTAACAACGCCTTTCATTGAATGTGTCTTTCGTCAGTCTCTGCTTAGGTCTACATCCAGAGGAAACATAAAATAAAAATAGAATGTAGAACTACTTTACTGTTTCAAGTTTCAAGAAGCTAGCACAAACCCTGTTTGATTTAGAGTTCAAACTACATTTGTCAATATAGGAGAAAACAGAGTGAAACCTAAAAATTCAAACTGTTACTCCAAAAGAATGCTTCAATCTAGGAGAACTAAACTTTGGCATCCAAGTGGGATTCGTGTACTGATCATTACTTTAAAGTATCATGAAGATTGGATGAAAAAATATATGTTGAGATTTCAGGAGACTCTACTGTGTTGGAAGTTTGGCAACCCCTTTCAGTATAAGTGTTATTCGCCAGTCCCAGCTTTGGGATACAAGAGGAAACAAACCTTAGAGAGAGAACCTAGAACTACTTTATTGTGTCAAGTTTCAAGAAGCTAGCACAAACCGTGTTTGATTTAGAGTTCTAACTGCATCTGTCAATATAGGAGAAAACAGAGTGAAACCTATAATTTCTAACTGTTCCTGCAAACGAATGCTACAACCTAGAAGAACAAAACTTGGGCATCCACGTTTGATTGGTGTACTGATCAATACTTGAAAGAATCATGAAGATTGGATGAAAAAATATATGTTGAGATTTCAGGAGACGGTAGTTTTTTGGAAGCTTAACAACGCTTTTCTTTGAAAGTGTTATTCGCCAGTCTCTGCTTAAGGCTACATCAAGAGGAAACAAACCTTAGAGATAGAACGTAGAACTACTTTATTGTGTCCAGTTTCAAGAAGCTAGCAAAAACCATGTTTGATTCAGAGTTCGAACTGCATCTGTCAATAGAGGAGAAAACAGAGTGAAAACTAAAATTTCAAACTGTTACTGCAAACGAATACTTCAAACTAGAGAACGAAACTTGAACATCCACGTTTTATTGGTGTACTGCTCATTACTTGAAATTATCATGAAGGTCGGAAAAAAAAATATGTTGAGATTTCAGAAGCCTGTAGTATTTTGGCAGCCTAACAACGCCTTTCATTGAATGTGTCTTTCGTCAGTCTCTGCTTAGGTCTACATCCAGAGGAAACAAAAAGTAAAAATAGAATGTAGAACTACTTTACTGTTTCAAGTTTCAAGAAGCTAGCACAAACCGTGTTTAATTTAGAGTTCGAACTACATTTGTCAATATAGGAGAAAACAGAGTGAAACCTAAAAATTCAAACTGTTACTCCAAAAGAATGCTTCAATCTAGGAGAACTAAAGTTTGGCATCCAAGTGGGATTGGTGTACTGATCATTACTTGAAAGTATCATGAAGATTGGATGAAAAAATATATGTTGAGATTTCACGAGACTCTAGTGTGTTGGAAGTTTGGCAACCCCTTTCAGTATAAGTGTTATTCGCCAGTCCCAGCTTTAGGATACAAGAGGAAACAATCCTTAGAGATTGAACGTAGAACTACTTTATTGTGTCAGGTTTCAAGAAGCTAGCACAAACCGTGTTTGATTTAGAGTTCTAACTGCATCTGTCAATATAGGAGAAAACAGAGTGAAACCTATAATTTCTAACTGTTCCTGCAAACGAATGCTACAACCTAGAAGAACAAAACTTGGGCATCCACGTTTGATTGGTGTACTGATCAATACTTGAAAGAATCCTGAAGATTGGATGAAAAAATGTATGTTGAGATTTCAGGAGACGGTAGTTTTTTGGAAGCTTAACACGCCTTTCATTGAAAGTGTTATTCGCCAGTCTCTGCTTAAGGCTACATCAAGAGGAAACAAACCTTAGAGATAGAACGTAGAACTACTTTATTGAGTCAAGTTTCAAGAAGCTAGCACAAACCATGTTTGATTTAGAGTTCGAACTGCATCTGTCAATATAGGAGAAAACAGAGTGAAAACTAAAAATTGAAACTGTTACTGCAAACGAATGCTTCAACCTAGGAGAACGGAACTTGAACATCCACGTTTTATTGGTGTACTGCTCATTACTTGAAATTATCATGAAGGTCGGAAAAAAAAATTATGTTGAGATTTCAGGAGCCTGTATTATTTTGGCCGCCTAACAACGCCTTTCATTGAATGTGTCTTTCGTCAGTCTCTGCTTAGGTCTACATCCAGAGGAAACAAAAAGTAAAAATAGAATGTAGAACTACTTTACTGTTTCAAGTTTCAAGAAGCTAGCACAAACCGTGTTTGATTTAGAGTTCGAACTACATTTGTCAAAATAGGAGAAAACAGAGTGAAACCTAAAAATTCAAACTGTTACTCCAAAAGAATGCTTCAATCTAGGAGAACTAAACTTTGGCATCCAAGTGGGATTGGTGTACTGATCATTACTTGAAAGTATCATGAAGATTGGATGAAAAAATATATGTTAAGATTTCACGAGACTCTAGTGTGTTGGAAGTTTGGCAACCCCTTTCAGTATAAGTGTTATTCGCCAGTCCCAGCTTTAGGATACAGGAGGAAACAA
Organism: Callospermophilus lateralis; assembly: GCF_048772815.1. Taxonomy (NCBI): domain Eukaryota; kingdom Metazoa; phylum Chordata; class Mammalia; order Rodentia; family Sciuridae; genus Callospermophilus; species Callospermophilus lateralis. The sequence goes on along the minus strand of NW_027513803.1, from coordinate 121,512 downwards.
TCCTTAGAGATTGAACGTAGAACTACTTTATTGTGTCAGGTTGCAAGAAGCTAGCACAAACCGTGTTTGATTTAGAGTTCTAACTGCATCTGTCAATATAGGAGAAAACAGAGTGAAACCTATAATTTCTAACTGTTCCTGCAAACAAATGCTACAACCTAGAAGAACAAAACTTGGGCATCCACGTTTGATTGGTGTACTGATCAATACTTGAAAGAATCATGAATATTGGATGAAAAAATGTATGTTGAGATTTCAGGAGACGGTAGTTTTTTGGAAGCTTAACAACGCCTTTCATTGAAAGTGTTATTCGCCAGTCTCTGCTTAAGGCTACATCAAGAGGAAACAAACCTTAGAGATAGAACGTAGAACTACTTTATTGTGTCAAGTTTCAAGAAGCTAGCACAAACCATGTTTGATTCAGAGTTCGAACTGTATCTGTCAATAGAGGAGAAAACAGAGTGAAAACTAAAATTTCAAACTGTTACTGCAAACGAATGCTTCAAGCTAGGAGAACAAAACTTGAAAATCCATGTTTTATTGGTGTACTGTTCATTACTTGAAATTATCATGAAGGTCGGAAAAAAAATATGTTGAGATTTCAAAAGCCTGTAGTATTTTGGCAGCCTAACAACGCCTTTCATTGAATGTGTCTTTCGTCAGTCTCTGCTTAGGTCTACATCCAGAGGAAACAAAAAGTAAAAATAGAATGTAGAACTACTTTACTGTTTCAAGTTTCAAGAAGATAGCACAAACCGTGTTTGATTTAGAGTTCGAACTACATTGGTCAATATAGGAGAAAACAGAGTGAAACCTAAAAATTCAAACTGTTACTCCAAAAGAATGCTTCAATCTAGGAGAACTGAACTTTGGCATCCAAGTGGGATTGGTGTACTGATCATTACTTGAAAGTATCATGAAGATTGGATGAAAAAATATATGTTGAGATTTCACGAGACTCTAGTGTGTTGGAAGTTTGGCAACCCCTTTCAGTATAAGTGTTATTCGCCAGTCCCAGCTTTAGGATACAAGAGGAAACAAACCTTAGAGATAGAACGTAGAACTACTTTATTGTGTCAAGTTTCAAGAAGCTAGCACAAACCGTGTTTGATTTAGAGTTCTAACTGCATCTGTCAATATAGGAGAAAACAGAGTGAATCCTATAATTTCTAACTGTTCCGGCAAACGAATGCTACAACCTAGAAGAACAAAACTTGGGCATCCACGTTTGATTGGTGTACTGATCAATACTTGAAAGAATCCTGAAGATTGGATGAAAAAATGTATGTTGAGATTTCAGGAGACGGTAGTTTTTTGGAAGCTTAACAAGGCCTTTCATTGAAAGTGTTATTCGCCAGTCTCTGCTTAAGGCTACATCAAGAGGAAACAAACCTTAGAGATAGAACGTAGAACTACTTTATTGTGTCAAGTTTCAAGAAGCTAGCACAAACCATGTTTGATTTAGAGTTCGAACTGCATCTGTCAATATAGGAGAAAACAGAGTGAAAACTAAAAATTGAAACTGTTACTGCAAACGAATGCTTCAACCTAGGAGAACGGAACTTGAACATCCACGTTTTATTGGTGTACTGCTCATTACTTGAAATTATCATGAAGGTCAGAAAAAAAAATATGTTGAGATTTCAGGAGCCTGTATTATTTTGGCCGCCTAACAACGCCTTTCATTGAATGTGTCTTTCTTCAGTCTCTGCTTAGGTCTACATCCAGAGGAAACAAAAAGTAAAAATAGAATGTAGAACTACTTTACTGTTTCAAGTTTCAAGAAGCTAGCACAAACCGTGTTTGATTTAGAGTTCGAACTACATTTGTCAATATAGGAGAAAACAGAGTGAAACCTTAAAATTCAAACTGTTACTCCAAAAGAATGTTTCAATCTAGGAGAACTAAACTTTGGCATCCAAGTGGGATTGGTGTACTGATCATTACTTGAAAGTATCATGAAGATTGGATGAAAAAATATATGTTGAGATTTCAGGAGACTCTAGTGTGTTGGAAGTTTGGCAACCCCTTTCAGTATAAGTGTTATTCGCCAGTCCCAGCTTTGGGATACAAGAGGAAACAAACCTTAGAGATAGAACGTAGAACTACTTTATTGTGTCAAGTTTCAAGAAGCTAGCACAAACCATGTTTGATTTAGAGTTCGAACTGCATCTGTCAATATAGGAGAAAACAGAGTGAAAACTAAAAATTGAAACTGTTACTGCAAACGAATGCTTCAACCTAGGAGAACGAAACTTGAACATCCACGTTTTATTGGTGTACTGCTCATTACTTGAAATTATCATGAAGGTCGGAAAAAAAAATATGTTGAGATTTCAGGAGACTGTAGTATTTTGGCAGCCTAACAACGCCTTTCATTGAATGTGTCTTTCGTCAGTCTCTGCTTAGGTCTACATCCAAGGGAAACAAAAAATAAAAATAGAATGTAGAACTACTTTACTGTTTCAAGTTTCAAGATGGTAGCACAAACCGTGTTTGATTTAGAGTTCGAACTACATTTGTCAATATAGGAGAAAACAGAGTGAAACCTAAAAATTCAAACTGTTACTCCAAAAGAATGCTTCAATCTAGGAGAACTAAACTTTGGCATCCAAGTGGGATTGGTGTACTGATCATTACTTGAAAGTATCATGAAGATTGGATGAAAAAATATATGTTGAGATTTCAGGAGACTCTAGTGTGTTGGAAGTTTGGCAACCCCTTTCAGTATAAGTGTTATTCGCCAGTCCCAGCTTTAGGATACAAGAGGAAACAAACCTTAGAGATAGAACGTAGAACTACTTTACTGTTTCAAGTTTCAAGAAGCTAGCACAAACCGTGTTTGATTTAGAGTTCTAACTGCATCTGTCAATATACGAGAAAACAGAGTGAAACCTATAATTTCTAACTGTTCCTGCAAACGAATGCTACAACCTAGAAGAACAAAACTTGGGCATCCACGTTTGATTGGTGTACTGATCAATACTTGAAAGAGTCATGAAGATTGGGTGAAAAAATATATGTTGAGATTTCAGGAGACGGTAGTTTTTTGGAAGCTTAACAACGCCTTTCATTGAAAGTGTTATTCGCCAGTCTCTGCTTAAGGCTACATCAAGAGGAAACAAACCTTAGAGATAGAACGTAGAACTACTTTATTGTGTCAAGTTTCAAGAAGCTAGCACAAACCATGTTTGATTTAGAGTTCGAACTGCATCTATCAATATATCAGAAAACAGAGTGAAAACTAAAAATTCAAACTGTTACTGCTAACGAATGCTTCAACCTAGGAGAACGAAACATGAACATCCACGTTTTATTGGTGTACTGCTGATTACTTGAAATTATCATGAAGGTCGGAAAAAAAATATGTAGAGATTTTAGGAGACTGTATTATTTTGGCAGCCTAACAACGCCTTTCATTGAATGTGTCTTTCGTCAGTCTCTGCTTAGGTCTACATCTAGAGGAAACAAAAAATAAAAATAGAATGTAGAACTACTTTACTGTTTCAAGTTTCAAGAAGCTAGCACAAACCGTGTTTGATTTAGAGTTCAAACTACATTTGTCAATATAGGAGAAAACAGAGTGAAACCTAAAAATTCAAACTGTTACTCCAAAAGAATGCTTCAATCTAGGAGAACTAAACTTTGGCATCCAAGTGGGATTGGTGTACTGATCATTACTTGAAAGTATCATGAAGATTGGATGAAAAAATATATGTTGAGATTTCACGAGACTCTAGTGTGTTGGAAGTTTGGCAACCCCTTTCAGTATAAGTGTTATTCGCCAGTCCCAGTTTTAGGATACAAGAGGAAACAAACTTTAGAGATAGAACGTAGAACTACTTTATTGTGTCAAGTTTCAAGAAGCTAGCACAAACCATGTTTGATTTAGAGTTCTAACTGCATCTGTCAATATAGGAGAAAACAGAGTGAAACCTATAATTTCTAACTGTTCCTGCAAACGAATGCTACAACCTAGAAGATCAAAACTTGGGCATCCACGTTTGATTGGTGTACTGATCAATACTTGAAAGAATCATGAAGATTGGATGAAAAAATGTATGTCGAGTTTTCAGGAGACGGTACTTTTTTGGAAGCTTAACAACGCCTTTCATTGAAAGTGTTATTCACCAGTCTCTGCTTAAGGCTACATCAAGAGGAAACAAACCTTAGAGATAGAACGTAGAACTACTTTATTGTGTCAAGTTTCAAGAAGCTAGCACAAACCATGTTTGATTCAGAGTTCGAACTGCATCTGTCAATATATGAGAAAACAGAGTGAAAACTAAAAATTCAAACTGTTACTGCATACGAATGTTTCAACCTAGGAGAACGAAACTTGAACATCCACGTTTTATTGGTGTACTGCTCATTACTTGAAATTATCATGAAGGTCGGAAAAAAAAAATGTTGAGATTTCAGGAGACTGTAGTATTTTGGCAGCCTAACAACGCCTTTCATTGAATGTGTCTTTCGTCAGTCTCTGCTTAGGTCTACATCCAGAGGTAACAAAAAATAAAAATAGAATGTAGAACTACTTTACTGTTTCAAGTTTCAAGAAGCTAGCACAAACCGTGTTTGATTTAGAGTTCGAACTACATTTGTCAATATAGGAGAAAACAGAGTGAAACCTAAAAATTCAAACTGTTACTCCAAAAGAATGCTTCAATCTAGGAGAACTAAACTTTGGCATCCAAGTGGGATTGGTGTACTGATCATTACTTGAAAGTATCATGAAGATTGGATGAAAAAATATATGTTGAGATTTCAGGAGACTCTAGTGTGTTGGAAGTTTGGCAACCCCTTTCAGTATAAGTGTTATTCGCCAGTCCCAGCTTTAGGATACAAGAGGAAACACACCTTAGAGTTAGAACGTAGAACTACTTTACTGTGTCAAGTTTCAAGAAGCTAGCACAAACCGTGTTTGATTTAGAGTTCTAACTGCATCTGTCAATATAGGAGAAAACAGAGTGAAACCTATAATTTCTAACTGTTCCTGCAAACGAATGCTACAACCTAGAAGAACAAAACTTGGGCATCCACGTTTGATTGGTGTACTGATCAATACTTGAAAGAATCATGAAGATTGGATGAAAAAATGTATGTTGAGATTTCAGGAGACGGTAGTTTTTTGGAAGCTTAACAACGCCTTTCATTGAAAGTGTTATTCGCCAGTCTCTGCTTAAGGCTACATCAAGAGGAAACAAACGTCAGAGATAGAACGTAGAACTACTTTATTGTGTCAAGTTTCAAGAAGCTAGCACTAACCATGTTTGATTTAGAGTTCGAACTGCATCTGTCAATATAGGAGAAAACAGAGTGAAAAGTAAAAATTCAAACTGTTACTGCAAACGAATGCTTCAACCCAGGAGAACGAAACTTGAACATCCACGTTTTATTGGTGTACTGCTCATTACTTGAAATTATCATGAAGGTCCGAAAAAAAAATATGTTGAGATTTCAGGAGACTGTAGTATTTTGGCAGCCTAACAACGCCTTTCATTGAATGTGACTTTCGTCAGTCTCTGCTTAGGTCTACATCCAGAGGAAACAAAAAATAAAAATAGAATGTAGAACTACTTTACTGTTTCAAGTTTCAAGAAGCTAGCACAAACCGTGTTTGATTTAGAGTTCGAACTACATTTGTCAATATAGGAGAAAACAGAGTGAAACCTATAATTTCTAACTGTTCCTGCAAACGAATGCTACAACCTAGAAGAACAAAACTTGGGCATCCACGTTTGATTGGTGTACTGATCAATACTTGAAAGAATCATGAAGGTTGGATGAAAAAATATATGTTGAGATTTCAGGAGACGGTAGTTTTTTGGAAGCTTAACAACGCCTTTCATTGGAAGTGTTATTCGCCAGTCTCTGCTTAAGGCTACATCAAGAGGAAACAAACCTTAGAGATAGAACGTAGAACTACTTTATTGTGTCAAGTTTCAAGAAGCTAGCACAAACCATGTTTGATTTAGAGTTCGAACTGCATCTGTCAATATAGGAGAAAACAGAGTGAAAACTAAAAATTGAAACTATTACTGCAAACGAATGCTTCAACCTAGGAGAACGGAACTTGAACATCCACGTTTTATTGGTGTACTGCTCATTACTTGAAATTATCATGAAGGTCCGAAAAAAAAATATGTTGAGATTTCAGGAGACTGTAGTATTTTGGCAGCCTAACAACGCCTTTCATTGAATGTGTCTTTCGTCAATCTCTGCTTAGGTCTACATCCAGAGGAAACAAAAAATAAAAATAGAATGTAGAACTACTTTACTGTTTCAAGTTTCAAGAAGCTAGCACAAACCGTGTTTGATTTAGTGTTCGAACTACATTTGTCAATATAGGAGAAAACAGAGTGAAACCTAAAAATTCAAACTGTTACTCCAAAAGAATGCTTCAATCTAGGAGAACTAAACTTTGGCATCCAAGTGGGATTGGTGTACTGATCATTACTTGATAGTATCATGAAGATTGGATGAAAAAATATATGTTGAGATTTCAGGAGACTCTAGTGTGTTGGAAGTTTGGAAACCCCTTTCAATATAAGTGTTATTCGCCAGTCCCAGCTTTAGGATACAAGAGGAAACAAACCTTAGAGATAGAACGTAGAAATACTTTACTGTGTCATGTTTCAAGAAGCTAGCACAAACCGTGTTTGAATTAGAGTTCTAACTGCATCTGTCAATATAGGAGAAAACAGAGTGAAACCTATAATTTCTAACTGTTCCTGCAAACGAATGCTACAACCTAGAAGAACAAAACTTGGGCATCCACGTTTGATTGGTGTACTGATCAATACTTGAAAGAATCATGAAGATTGGATGAAAAAATATATGTTGAGATTTCAGGAGACGGTAGTTTTTTGGAAGCTAAACAACGCCTTTCATTGAAAGTGTTATTCGCCAGTCTCTGCTTAAGGCTACATCAAGAGGAAACAAACCTTAGAGATAGAACGTAGAACTACTTTATTGTGTCAAGTTTCAAGAAGCTAGCACTAACCATGTTTGATTTAGAGTTCGAACTGCATCTGTCAATATAGGAGAAACCAGAGTGAAAACTAAAAATTCAAACTGTTACTGCAAACGAATGCTTCAACCCAGGAGAACGAAACTTGAACATCCACGTTTTACTGGTGTACTGCTCATTACTTGAAATTATCATGAAGGACCGAAAAAAAAATATGTTGAGATTTCAGGAGACTGTAGTATTTTGGCAGCCTAACAACGCCTTTCATTGAATGTGTCTTTTGTCAGTCTCTGCTTAGGTCTACATCCAGAGGAAACAAAAAATAAAAATAGAATGTAGAACTACTTTACTGTTTCAAGTTTCAAGAAGCTAGCACAAACCGTGTTTGATTTAGAGTTCGAACTACATTTGTCAATATAGGAGAAAACAGAGTGAAACCTAAAAATTCAAACTGTTACTCCAAAAGAATGCTTCAATCTAGGAGAACTAAACTTTGGCATCCAAGTGGGATTGGTGTACTGATCATTACTTGAAAGTATCATGAAGATTGGATGAAAAAATATATGTTGAGATTTCAGGAGACTCTAGTGTGTTGGAAGTTTGGCAACCCCTTTCAATATAAGTGTTATTCGCCAGTCCAAGCTTTAGGATACAAGAGGAAACAAACCTGAGAGATAGAACGTAGAAATACTTTACTGTGTCATGTTTCAAGAAGCTAGCACAAACAGTGTTTGATTTAGAGTTCTAACTGCATATGTCAATATAGGAGAAAACAGAGTGAAACCTATAATTTCTAACTGTTCCTGCAAACGAATGATACAACCTAGAAGAACAAAACTTGGGCATCCACGTTTGATTGGTGTACTGATCAATACTTGAAAGAATCATGAAGGTTGGATGAAAAAATATATGCTGAGATTTCAGGAGACGGTAGTTTTTTGGAAGCTTAACAACGCCTTTCATTGGAAGTGTTATTCGCCAGTCTCTGCTTAAGGCTACATCAAGAGGAAACAAACCTTAGAGATAGAACGTAGAACTACTTTATTGTGTCAAGTTTCAAGAAGCTAGCACAAACCATGTTTGATTTAGAGTTCGAACTGCATCTGTCAATATAGGAGAAAACAGAGTGAAAACTAAAAATTCAAACTGTTACTGCAAACGAATGCTTCAACCTAGGAGAACGAAACTTGAACATCCACGATTTATTGGTGTACTGCTCATTACTTGAAATTATCATGAAGGTCGGAAAAAACAATATGTTGAGATTTCAGGAGACTGTAGTATTTTGGCAGCCTAACAACGCCTTTCATTGAATGTGTCTTTCGTCAGTCTCTGCTTAGGTCTACATCCAGAGGAAACAAAAAATAAAAATAGAATGTAGAACTACTTTACTGTTTCAAGTTTCAAGATGCTAGCACAAACCGTGTTTGATTTAGAGTTCGAACTACATTTGTCAATATAGGAGAAAACAGAGTGAAACCTAAAAATTCAAACTGTTACTCCAAAAGAATGCTTCAATCTAGGAGAACTAAACTTTGGCATCCAAGTGGGATTGGTGTACTGATCATTACTTGAAAGTATCATGAAGATTGGATGAAAAAATGTATGTTGAGATTTCAGGAGACTCTAGTGTGTTGGAAGTTTGGCAACCCCTTTCAGTATAAGTGTTATTCCCAGTCCCAGCTTTAGGATACAAGAGGAAACAAACCTTAGAGATAGAACGTAGAACTACTTTACTGTTTCAAGTTTCAAGAAGCTAGCACAAACCGTGTTTGATTTAGAGTTCTAACTGCATCTGTCAATATACGAGAAAACAGAGTGAAACCTATAATTTCTAACTGTTCCTGCAAACGAATGCTACAACCTAGAAGAACAAAACTTGGGCATCCACGTTTGATTGGTGTACTGATCAATACTTGAAAGAATCATGAAGATTGGGTGAAAAAATATATGTTGAGATTTCAGGAGACGGTAGTTTTTTGGAAGCTTAACAACGCCTTTCATTGAAAGTGTTATTCGCCAGTCTCTGCTTAAGGCTACATCAAGAGGAAACAAACCTTAGAGATAGAACGTAGAACTACTTTATTGTGTCAAGTTTCAAGAAGCTAGCACAAACCATGTTTGATTTAGAGTTCGAACTGCATCTATCAATATATGAGAAAACAGAGTGAAAACTAAAAATTCAAACTGTTACTGCTAACTAATGCTTCAACCTAGGAGAACGAAACATGAACATCCACGTTTTATTGGTGTACTGCTGATTACTTGAAATTATCATGAAGGTCGGAAAAAAAAATATGTAGAGATTTTAGGAGACTGTATTATTTTGGCAGCCTAACAACGCCTTTCATTGAGTGTGTCTTTCGTCAGTCTCTGCTTAGGTCTACATCTAGAGGAAACAAAAAATAAAAATAGAATGTAGAACTACTTTACTGTTTCAAGTTTCAAGAAGCTAGCACAAACCCTGTTTGATTTAGAGTTCGAACTACATTTGTCAATATAGGAGAAAACAGAGTGAAACCTAAAAATTCAAACTGTTACTCCAAAAGAATGCTTCAATCTAGGAGAACTAAACTTTGGCATCCAAGTGGGATTGGTGTACTGATCATTACTTGAAAGTATCATGAAGATTGGATGAAAAAATATATGTTGAGATTTCACGAGACTCTAGTGTGTTGGAAGTTTGGCAACCCCTTTCAGTATAAGTGTTATTCGCCAGTCCAAGTTTTAGGATACAAGAGGAAACAAACTTTAGAGATAGAACGTAGAACTACTTTATTGTGTCAAGTTTCAAGAAGCTAGCACAAACCATGTTTGATTTAGAGTTCTAACTGCATCTGTCAATATAGGAGAAAACAGAGTGAAACCTATAATTTCTAACTGTTCCTGCAAACGAATGCTACAACCTAGAAGATCAAAACTTGGGCATCCACGTTTGATTGGTGTACTGATCAATACTTGAAAGAATCATGAAGATTGGATGAAAAAATGTATGTTGAGTTTTCAGGAGACGGTACTTTTTTGGAAGCTTAACAACGCCTTTCATTGAAAGTGTTATTCACCAGTCTCTGCTTAAGGCTACATCAAGAGGAAACAAACCTTAGAGATAGAACGTAGAACTACTTTATTGTGTCAAGTTTCAAGAAGCTAGCACAAACCATGTTTGATTTAGAGTTCGAACTGCATCTGTCAATATATGAGAAAACAGAGTGAAAACTAAAAATTCAAACTGTTACTGCATACGAATGCTTCAACCTAGGAGAACGAAACTTGAACATCCACGTTTTATTGGTGTACTGCTCATTACTTGAAATTATCATGAAGGTCGGAAAGAAAATATGTTGAGATTTCAGGAGACTGTAGTATTTTGGCAGCCTAACAACGCCTTTCATTGAATGTGTCTTTCGTCAGTCTCTGCTTAGGTCTACATCCAGAGGTAACAAAAAATAAAAATAGAATGTAGAACTACTTTACTGTTTCAAGTTTCAAGAAGCTAGCACAAACCGTGTTTGATTTAGAGTTCGAACTACATTTGTCAATATAGGAGAAAACAGAGTGAAACCTAAAAATTCAAACTGTTACTCCAAAAGAATGCTTCAATCTAGGAGAACTAAACTTTGGCATCCAAGTGGGATTGGTGTACTGATCATTACTTGAAAGTATCATGAAGATTGGATGAAAAAATATATGTTGAGATTTCAGGAGACTCTAGTGTGTTGGAAGTTTGGCAACCCCTTTCAGTATAAGTGTTATTCGCCAGTCCCAGCTTTAGGATACAAGAGGAAACACACCTTAGAGTTAGAACGTAGAACTACTTTACTGTGTCAAGTTTCAAGAAGCTAGCACAAACCGTGTTTGATTTAGAGTTCTAACTGCATCTGTCAATATAGGAGAAAACAGAGTGAAACCTATAATTTCTAACTGTTCCTGCAAACGAATGCTACAACCTAGAAGAACAAAACTTGGGCATCCACGTTTGATTGGTGTACTGATCAATACTTGAAAGAATCATGAAGATTGGATGAAAAAATGTATGTTGAGATTTCAGGAGAAGGTAGTTTTTTGGAAGCTTAACAACGCCTTTCATTGAAAGTGTTATTCGCCAGTCTCTGCTTAAGGCTACATCAAGAGGAAACAAACGTTAGAGATAGAACGTAGAACTACTTTGTTGTGTCAAGTTTCAAGAAGCTAGCACTAACCATGTTTGATTTAGAGTTCGAACTGCATCTGTCAATATAGGAGAAAACAGAGTGAAAAGTAAAAATTCAAACTGTTACTGCAAACAAATGCTTCAACCCAGGAGAACGAAACTTGAACATCCACGTTTTATTGGTGTACTGCTCATTACTTGAAATTATCATGAAGGTCCGAAAAAAAAAATATGTTGAGATTTCAGGAGACTGTAGTATTTTGGCAGCCTAACAACGCCTTTCATTGAATGTGACTTTCGTCAGTCTCTGCTTAGGTCTACATCCAGAGGAAACAAAAAATAAAAATAGAATGTAGAACTACTTTACTGTTTCAAGTTTCAAGAAGCTAGCACAAACCGTGTTTGATTTAGAGTTCGAACTACATTTGTCAATATAGGAGAAAACAGAGTGAAACCTAAAAATTCAAACTGTTACTCCAAAAGAATGCTTCAATCTAGGAGAACTAAACTTTGGCATCCAAGTGGGATTGGTGTACTGATCATTACTTGAAAGTATCATGAAGATTGGATGAAAAAATATATGTTGAGATTTCAGGAGACTCTAGTGTGTTGGAAGTTTGGCAACCCCTTTCAGTATAAGTGTTATTCGCCAGTCCCAGCTTTAGGATACAAGAGGAAACAAAACTTAGAGATAGAACGTAGAAATACTTTACTGTGTCAAGTTTCAAGAAGCTAGCACAAACCGTGTTTGAATTAGAGTTCTAACTGCATCTGTCAATATAGGAGAAAACAGAGTGAAACCTATAATTTCTAACTGTTCCTGCAAACGAATGCTACAACCTAGAAGAACAAAACTTGGGCATCCACGTTTGATTGGTGTACTGATCAATACTTGAAAGAATCATGAAGATTGGATGAAAAAATATATGTTGAGATTTCAGGAGACGGTAGTTTTTTGGAAGCTTAACAACGCCTTTCATTGAAAGTGTTATTCGCCAGTCTCTGCTTAAGGCTACATCAAGAGGAAACAAACGTTAGAGATAGAACGTAGAACTACTTTATTGTGTCAAGTTTCAAGAAGCTAGCACTAACCATGTTTGATTTAGAGTTCGAACTGCATCTGTCAATATAGGAGAAAACAGAGTGAAAAGTAAAAATTCAAACTGTTACTGCAAACGAATGCTTCAACCCAGGAGAACGAAACTTGAACATCCACGTTTTATTGGTGTACTGCTCATTACTTGAAATTATCATGAAGGTCCGAAAAAAAAATATGTTGAGATTTCAGGAGACTGTAGTATTTTGGCAGCCGAACAACGCCTTTCATTGAATGTGTCTTTTGTCAGTCTCTGCTTAGGTCTACATCCAGAGGAAACAAAAAATAAAAATAGAATGTAGAACTACTTTACTGTTTCAAGTTTCAAGAAGCTAGCACAAACCGTGTTTGATTTAGAGTTCGAACTACATTTGTCAATATAGGAGAAAACAGAGTGAAACCTAAAAATTCAAACTGTTACTCCAAAAGAATGCTTCAATCTAGGAGAACTAAACTTTGGCATCCAAGTGGGATTGGTGTACTGATCATTACTTGATAGTATCATGAAGATTGGATGAAAAAATATATGTTGAGATTTCAGGAGACTCTAGTGTGTTGGAAGTTTGGCAACCCCTTTCAGTATAAGTGTTATTCGCCAGTCCCAGCTTTAGGATACAAGAGGAAACAAACCTTAGAGATAGAACGTAGAACTACTTTATTGTGTCAAGTTTCAAGAAGCTAGCACAAACCGTGTTTGATTTAGAGTTCTAACTGCATCTGTCAATATAGGAGAAAACAGAGTGAAACCTATAATTTCTAACTGTTCTTGCAAACGAATGCTACAACCTAGAAGTACAAAACTTGGGCATCCACGTTTGATTGGTGTACTGATCAATACTTGAAAGAATCATGAAGATTGAATGAAAAAATATATGTTGAGATTTCAGGAGACGGTAGTTTCTTGAAAGCTTAACAACGCCTTTCATTGAAAGTGTTATTCGCCGGTCTCTGCTTAAGGCTACATCAAGAGGAAACAAACCTTAGAGATAGAACGTAGAACTACTTTATTGTGTCAAGTTTCAAGAAGCTAGCACAAACCATGTTTGATTTAGAGTTCGAACTGCATCTGTCAATATAGGAGAAAACAGAGTGAAAACTAAAAATTGAAACTGTTACTGCAAACGAATGCTTCAACCTAGGAGAACGGAACTTGAACATCCACGTTTTATTGGTGTACTGCTCATTACGTGAAATCATCATGAAGGTCTGAAAAAAAAATATGTTGAGATTTCAGGAGACTGTTGTATTTTGGCAGCCTAACCACGCCTTTCATTGAATGTGTCTTTCGTCAGTCTCTGCTTAGGTCTACATCCAGAGGAAGCAAAAAATAAAAATAGAATGTAGAACTACTTCACTGTTTCAAGTTTCAAGAAGCTAGCACAAACCCTGTTTGATTTAGAGTTCAAACTACATTTGTCAATATAGGAGAAAACAGAGTGAAAACTAAAAATTCAAACTGTTACTCTAAAAGAATGCTTCAATCTAGGAGAACTAAACTTTGGCATCCAAGTGGGATTGGTGTACTGATCATTACTTGAAAGTATCATGAAGATTGGATGGAAAAATATATGTTGAGATTTCAGGAGACTCTAGTGTGTTGGAAGTTTGGCAACCCCTTTCAGTATAAGTGTTATTCGCCAGTCCCAGCTTTAGGATACAAGAGGATACAAACCTTAGAGATAGAACGTAGAACTACTTTATTGTGTCAAGTTTCAAGAAGCTAGCACAAACCGTGTTTGATTTAGAGTTCTAATTTGTCTGTCAACATAGGAGAAAACAGAGTGAAACCTATAATTTCTAACTGTTCCTGCAAACGAATGCTACAACCTAGAAGAACAAAACTTGGGCATCCACGTTTGATTGGTGTACTGATCAATACTTGAAAGAATCATGAAGATTGGATGAAAAAATATATGTTGAGATTTCAGGAGATGGTAGTTTTTGGGAAGCATACAACGCCTTTCATTGAAAGTGTTATTCGCCAGTCTCTGCTTAAGGCTACATCAAGAGGAAACAAACCTTAGAGATAGAACGTACAACTACTTTATTGTGTCAAGTTTCAAGAAGCTATCACAAACCATGTTTGATTTAGAGTTCGAACTGCATCTGTCAATATAGGAGAAAACAGAGTGAAAACTCAAAATTCAAACTGTTACTGCAAACGAATGCTTCAACCTAGGAGAACGAAACTTGAACATCCACGTATTATTGGTGTACTGCTCATTACTTGAAATTATCATGAAGGTCGGAAAGAAAATATGTTGAGATTTCAGGAGACTGTAGTATTTTGGCAGCCTAACAACGCCTTTCATTGAATGTGTCTTTCGTCAGTCTCTGCTTAGGTCTACATCCAGAGGTAACAAAAAATAAAAATAGAATGTAGAACTACTTTACTGTTTCAAGTTTCAAGAAGCTAGCACAAACCGTGTTTGATTTAGAGTTCGAACTACATTTGTCAATATAGGAGAAAACAGAGTGAAACCTAAAAATTCAAACTGTTACTCCAAAAGAATGCTTCAATCTAGGAGAACTAAACTTTGGCATCCAAGTGGGATTGGGGTACTGATCATTACTTGAAAGTATCATGAAGATTGGATGAAAAAATATATGTTGAGATTTCAGGAGACTCTAGTGTGTTGGAAGTTTGGCAACCCCTTTCAGTATAAGTGTTATTCGCCAGTCCCAGCTTTAGGATACAAGAGGAAACACACCTTAGAGTTAGAACGTAGAACTACTTTACTGTGTCAAGTTTCAAGAAGCTAGCACAAACCGTGTTTGATTTAGAGTTCTAACTGCATCTGTCAATATAGGAGAAAACAGAGTGAAACCTATAATTTCTTAATCGTTTTCGGGCCTGGTTCTGCAACGAATGCTACAACCTAGAAGAACAAAACTTGGGCATCCACGTTTGATTGGTGTACTGATCAATACTTGAAAGAATCCTGAAGATTGGATGAAAAAATGTATGTTGAGATTTCAGGAGAAGGTAGTTTTTGGAAGCTTAACAACGCCTTTCATTGAAAGTGTTATTCGCCAGTCTCTGCTTAAGGCTACATCAAGAGGAAACAAACGTTAGAGATAGAACGTAGAACTACTTTGTTGTGTCAAGTTTCAAGAAGCTAGCACTAACCATGTTTGATTTAGAGTTCGAACTGCATCTGTCAATATAGGAGAAAACAGAGTGAAAAGTAAAAATTCAAACTGTTACTGCAAACAAATGCTTCAACCCAGGAGAACGAAACTTGAACATCCACGTTTTATTGGTGTACTGCTCATTACTTGAAATTATCATGAAGGTCCGAAAAAAAAAATATGTTGAGATTTCAGGAGACTGTAGTATTTTGGCAGCCTAACAACGCCTTTCATTGAATGTGACTTTCGTCAGTCTCTGCTTAGGTCTACATCCAGAGGAAACAAAAAATAAAAATAGAATGTAGAACTACTTTACTGTTTCAAGTTTCAAGAAGCTAGCACAAACCGTGTTTGATTTAGAGTTCGAACTACATTTGTCAATATAGGAGAAAACAGAGTGAAACCTAAAAATTCAAACTGTTACTCCAAAAGAATGCTTCAATCTAGGAGAACTAAACTTTGGCATCCAAGTGGGATTGGTGTACTGATCATTACTTGAAAGTATCATGAAGATTGGATGAAAAAATATATGTTGAGATTTCAGGAGACTCTAGTGTTTTGGAAGTTTGGCAACCCCTTTCAGTATAAGTGTTATTCGCCAGTCCCAGCTTTAGGATACAAGAGGAAACAAAACTTAGAGATAGAACGTAGAAATACTTTACTGTGTCAAGTTTCAAGAAGCTAGCACAAACCGTGTTTGAATTAGAGTTCTAACTGCATCTGTCAATATAGGAGAAAACAGAGTGAAACCTATAATTTCTAACTGTTCCTGCAAACGAATGCTACAACCTAGAAGAACAAAACTTGGGCATCCACGTTTGATTGGTGTACTGATCAATACTTGAAAGAATCATGAAGATTGGATGAAAAAATATATGTTGAGATTTCAGGAGACGGTAGTTTTTTGGAAGCTTAACAACGCCTTTCATTGAAAGTGTTATTCGCCAGTCTCTGCTTAAGGCTACATCAAGAGGAAACAAACGTTAGAGATAGAACGTAGAACTACTTTATTGTGTCAAGTTTCAAGAAGCTAGCACTAACCATGTTTGATTTAGAGTTCGAACTGCATCTGTCAATATAGGAGAAAACAGAGTGAAAAGTAAAAATTCAAACTGTTACTGCAAACGAATGCTTCAACCCAGGAGAACGAAACTTGAACATCCACGTTTTATTGGTGTACTGCTCATTAGTTGAAATTATCATGAAGGTCCGAAAAAAAAATATGTTGAGATTTCAGGAGACTGTAGTATTTTGGCAGCCGAACAACGCCTTTCATTGAATGTGTCTTTTGTCAGTCTCTGCTTAGGTCTACATCCAGAGGAAACAAAAAATAAAAATAGAATGTAGAACTACTTTACTGTTTCAAGTTTCAAGAAGCTAGCACAAACCGTGTTTGATTTAGAGTTCGAACTACATTTGTCAATATAGGAGAAAACAGAGTGAAACCTAAAAATTCAAACTGTTACTCCAAAAGAATGCTTCAATCTAGGAGAACTAAACTTTGGCATCCAAGTGGGATTGGTGTACTGATCATTACTTGATAGTATCATGAAGATTGGATGAAAAAATATATGTTGAGATTTCAGGAGACTCTAGTGTGTTGGAAGTTTGGCAACCCCTTTCAGTATAAGTGTTATTCGCCAGTCCCAGCTTTAGGATACAAGAGGAAACAAACCTTAGAGATAGAACGTAGAACTACTTTATTGTGTCAAGTTTCAAGAAGCTAGCACAAACCGTGTTTGATTTAGAGTTCTAACTGCATCTGTCAATATAGGAGAAAACAGAGTGAAACCTATAATTTCTAACTGTTCTTGCAAACGAATGCTACAACCTAGAAGAACAAAACTTGGGCATCCACGTTTGATTGGTGTACTGATCAATACTTGAAAGAATCATGAAGACTGAATGAAAAAATATATGTTGAGATTTCAGGAGACGGTAGTTTCTTGAAAGCTTAACAACGCCTTTCATTGAAAGTGTTATTCGCCGGTCTCTGCTTAAGGCTACATCAAGAGGAAACAAACCTTAGAGATAGAACGTAGAACTACTTTATTGTGTCAAGTTTCAAGAAGCTAGCACAAACCATGTTTGATTTAGAGTTCGAACTGCATCTGTCAATATAGGAGAAAACAGAGTGAAAACTAAAAATTCAAACTGTTACTGCAAACGAATGCTTCAACCTAGGAGAACGGAACTTGAACATCCACGTTTTATTGGTGTACTGCTCATTACGTGAAATCATCATGAAGGTCTGAAAAAAAAATATGTTGAGATTTCAGGAGACTGTTGTATTTTGGCAGCCTAACCACGCCTTTCATTGAATGTGTCTTTCGTCAGTCTCTGCTTAGGTCTACATCCAGAGGAAGCAAAAAATAAAAATAGAATGTAGAACTACTTCACTGTTTCAAGTTTCAAGAAGCTAGCACAAACCCTGTTTGATTTAGAGTTCGAACTACATTTGTCAATATAGGAGAAAACAGAGTGAAAACTAAAAATTCAAACTGTTACTCTAAAAGAATGCTTCAATCTAGGAGAACTAAACTTTGGCATCCAAGTGGGATTGGTGTACTGATCATTACTTGAAAGTATCATGAAGATTGGATGGAAAAATATATGTTGAGATTTCAGGAGACTCTAGTGTGTTGGAAGTTTGGCAACCCCTTTCAGTATAAGTGTTATTCGCCAGTCCCAGCTTTAGGATACAAGAGGAAACAAACCTTAGAGATAGAACGTAGAACTACTTTATTGTGTCAAGTTTCAAGAAGCTAGCACAAACCGTGTTTGATTTAGAGTTCTAATTTGTCTGTCAACATAGGAGAAAACAGAGTGAAACCTATAATTTCTAACTGTTCCTGCAAACGAATGCTACAACCTAGAAGAACAAAACTTGGGCATCCACGTTTGATTGGTGTACTGATCAATACTTGAAAGAATCATGAAGATTGGATGAAAAAATATATGTTGAGATTTCAGGAGATGGTAGTTTTTGGGAAGCATACAACGCCTTTCATTGAAAGTGTTATTCGCCAGTCTCTGCTTAAGGCTACATCAAGAGGAAACAAACCTTAGAGATAGAACGTACAACTACTTTATTGTGTCAAGTTTCAAGAAGCTATCACAAACCATGTTTGATTTAGAGTTCGAACTGCATCTGTCAATATAGGAGAAAACAGAGTGAAAACTCAAAATTCAAACTGTTACTGCAAACGAATGCTTCAACCTAGGAGAACGAAACTTGAACATCCACGTATTATTGGTGTACTGCTCATTACTTAAAATTATCATGAATGTCGGAAAAAAAAAATATGTTGAGATTTAAGGAGACTGTAGTATTTTGGCAGCCTAACCACACATTTCATTGAATGTGTCTTTCGTCAGTCTCTGCTTAGGTCTACATCCAGAGGAAACAAAAAATAAAAATAGAATGTAGAACTACTTTACTGTTTCAATTTTCAAGAAGCTAGCAGAAACCCTGTTAGATTTAGAGTACGAACTACATTTGTCAATATAGGAGAAAACAGAGTGAAACCTAAAAATTCAAACTGTTACTCCAAAAGAATGCTTCAATCTAGGAGAACTAAACTTTGGCATCCAAGTGGGATTGGTGTACTGATCATTACTTGAAAGTATCATGAAGATTGGATGAAAAAATATATGTTGAGATTTCACGAGACTCTAGTGTGTTGGAAGTTTGGCAACCCCTTTCAGTATAAGTGTTATTCGCCAGTCCCAGCTTTAGGATACAAGAGGAAACAAACCTTAGAGATAGAACGTAGAACTACTTTACTGTTTCAAGTTTCAAGAAGCTAGCACAAACCGTGTTTGATTTAGAGTTCTAACTGCATCTGTCAATATACGAGAAAACAGAGTGAAACCTATAATTTCTAACTGTTCCTGCAAACGAATGCTACAACCTAGAAGAACAAAACTTGGGCATCCACGTTTGATTGGTGTACTGATCAATACTTGAAAGAATCATGAAGATTGGGTGAAAAAATATATGTTGAGATTTCAGGAGACGGTAGTTTTTTGGAAGCTTAACAACGCCTTTCATTGAAAGTGTTATTCGCCAGTCTCTGCTTAAGGCTACATCAAGAGGAAACAAACCTTAGAGATAGAACGTAGAACTACTTTATTGTGTCAAGTTTCAAGAAGCTAGCACAAACCATGTTTGATTTAGAGTTCGAACTGCATCTATCAATATATGAGAAAACAGAGTGAAAACTAAAAATTCAAACTGTTACTGCTAACGAATGCTTCAACCTAGGAGAACGAAACATGAACATCCACGTTTTATTGGTGTACTGCTGATTACTTGAAATTATCATGAAGGTTGGAAAAAAAAATATGTAGAGATTTTAGGAGACTGTATTATTTTGGCAGCCTAACAACGCCTTTCATTGAATGTGTCTTTCGTCAGTCTCTGCTTAGGTCTACATCTAGAGGAAACAAAAAATAAAAATAGAATGTAGAACTACTTTACTGTTTCAAGTTTCAAGAAGCTAGCACAAACCGTGTTTGATTTAGAGTTCGAACTACATTTGTCAATATAGGAGAAAACAGAGTGAAACCTAAAAATTCAAACTGTTACTCCAAAAGAATGCTTCAATCTAGGAGAACTAAACTTTGGCATCCAAGTGGGATTGGTGTACTGATCATTACTTGAAAGTATCATGAAGATTGGATGAAAAAATATATGTTGAGATTTCACGAGACTCTAGTGTGTTGGAAGTTTGGCAACCCCTTTCAGTATAAGTGTTATTCGCCAGTCCCAGTTTTAGGATACAAGAGGAAACAAACTTTAGAGATAGAACGTAGAACTACTTTATTGTGTCAAGTTTCAAGAAGCTAGCACAAACCATGTTTGATTTAGAGTTCTAACTGCATCTGTCAATATAGGAGAAAACAGAGTGAAACCTATAATTTCTAACTGTTCCTGCAAACGAATGCTACAACCTAGAAGATCAAAACTTGGGCATCCACGTTTGATTGGTGTACTGATCAATACTTGAAAGAATCATGAAGATTGGATGAAAAAATGTATGTTGAGTTTTCAGGAGACGGTACTTTTTTGGAAGCTTAACAACGCCTTTCATTGAAAGTGTTATTCACCAGTCTCTGCTTAAGGCTACATCAAGAGGAAACAAACCTTACAGATAGAACGTAGAACTACTTTATTGTGTCAAGTTTCAAGAAGCTAGCACAAACCATGTTTGATTTAGAGTTCGAACTGCATCTGTCAATATATGAGAAAACAGAGTGAAAAGTAAAAATTCAAACTGTTACTGCAAACGAATGCTTCAACCCAGGAGAACGAAACTTGAACATCCACGTTTTACTTGTGTACTGCTCATTACTTGAAATTATCATGAAGGTCCGGAAAAAAAATATGTTGAGATTTCAGGAGACTGTAGTATTTTGGCAGCCTAACAACGCCTTTCATTGAATGTGTCTTTCGTCAGTCTCTGCTTAGGTCTACATCCAGAGGAAACAAAAAATAAAAATAGAATGTAGAACTACTTTACTGTTTCAAGTTTCAAGAAGCTAGCACAAACCGTGTTTGATTTAGAGTTCGAACTACATTTGTCAATATAGGAGAAAACAGAGTGAAACCTAAAAATTCAAACTGTTACTCCAAAAGAATGCTTCAATCTAGGAGAACTAAACTTTGGCATCCAAGTGGGATTGGTGTACTGATCATTACTTGATAGTATCATGAAGATTGGATGAAAAAATATATGTTGAGATTTCAGGAGACTCTAGTGTGTTGGAAGTTTGGCAACCCCTTTCAGTATAAGTGTTATTCGCCAGTCCCAGCTTTAGGATACAAGAGGAAACAAACCTTAGAGATAGAACGTAGAACTACTTTATTGTGTCAAGTTTCAAGAAGCTAGCACAAACCGTGTTTGATTTAGAGTTCTAACTGCATCTGTCAATATAGGAGAAAACAGAGTGAAACCTATAATTTCTAACTGTTCTTGCAAACGAATGCTACAACCTAGAAGAACAAAACTTGGGCATCCACGTTTGATTGGTGTACTGATCAATACTTGAAAGAATCATGAAGATTGAATGAAAAAATATATGTTGAGATTTCAGGAGACGGTAGTTTCTTGAAAGCTTAACAACGCCTTTCATTGAAAGTGTTATTCGCCGGTCTCTGCTTAAGGCTACATCAAGAGGAAACAAACCTTAGAGATAGAACGTAGAACTACTTTATTGTGTCAAGTTTCAAGAAGCTAGCACAAACCATGTTTGATTTAGAGTTCGAACTGCATCTGTCAATATAGGAGAAAACAGAGTGAAAACTAAAAATTCAAACTGTTACTGCAAACGAATGCTTCAACCTAGGAGAACGGAACTTGAACATCCACGTTTTATTGGTGTACTGCTCATTACGTGAAATCATCATGAAGGTCTGAAAAAAAAATATGTTGAGATTTCAGGAGACTGTTGTATTTTGGCAGCCTAACCACGCCTTTCATTGAATGTGTCTTTCGTCAGTCTCTGCTTAGGTCTACATCCAGAGGAAGCAAAAAATAAAAATAGAATGTAGAACTACTTCACTGTTTCAAGTTTCAAGAAGCTAGCACAAACCCTGTTTGATTTAGAGTTCGAACTACATTTGTCAATATAGGAGAAAACAGAGTGAAACCTAAAAATTCAAACTGTTACTCTAAAAGAATGCTTCAATCTAGGAGAACTAAACTTTGGCATCCAAGTGGGATTGGTGTACTGATCATTACTTGAAAGTATCATGAAGATTGGATGGAAAAATATATGTTGAGATTTCAGGAGACTCTAGTGTGTTGGAAGTTTGGCAACCCCTTTCAGTATAAGTGTTATTCGCCAGTCCCAGCTTTAGGATACAAGAGGAAACAAACCTTAGAGATAGAACGTAGAACTACTTTATTGTGTCAAGTTTCAAGAAGCTAGCACAAACCGTGTTTGATTTAGAGTTCTAATTTGTCTGTCAACATAGGAGAAAACAGAGTGAAACCTATAATTTCTAACTGTTCCTGCAAACGAATGCTACAACCTAGAAGAACAAAACTTGGGCATCCACGTTTGATTGGTGTACTGATCAATACTTGAAAGAATCATGAAGATTGGATGAAAAAATATATGTTGAGATTTCAGGAGACGGTAGTTTTTTGGAAGCTTAACAATGCCGTTCATTGAAAGTGTTATTCGCCAGTCTCTGCTTAAGGCTAAATCAAGAGGAAACAAACCTTAGAGATAGAACGTAGAACTACTTTATTGTGTCAAGTTTCAAGAAGCTAGCACAAACCATGTTTGATTTAGAGTTCGAACTGCATCTGTCAATATAGGAGAAAACAGAGTGAAAACTAAAAATTCAAACTGTTACTGCAAACGAATGCTTCAACCTAGGAGAACGGAACTTGAACATCCACGTTTTATTGGTGTACTGCTCATTACTTGAAATTATCATGAAGTTTGGAAAAAAAAATATGTTGAGATTTCAGGAGCCTGTAGTATTTTGGCAGCCTAACAACGCCTTTCATTGAATGTGTCTTTCGTCAGTGTCTGCTTAGGTCTACATCCAGAGGAAACAAAAAATAAAAATAGAATGTAGAACTACTTTACTGTTTCAAGTTTCAAGAAGCTAGCACAAACCGTGTTTGATTTAGAGTTCGAACTACATTTGTCAATATAGGAGAAAAAAGAGTGAAACCTAAAAATTCAAACTGTTACTCCAAAGAATGCTTCAATCTAGGAGAACTAAACTTTGGCATCCAAGTGGGATTGGTGTACTGATCATTACTTGAAAGTATCATGAAGATTGGATGAAAAAATATATGTTGAGATTTCAGGAGACTCTAGTGTGTTGGAAGTTTGGCAACCCCTTTCAGTATAAGTGTTATTCGCCAGTCAAAGCTTTAGGATACAAGAGGAAACAAACCTTAGAGATAGAACGTAGAACTACTTTATTGTGTCAAGTTTCAAGAA
This sequence comes from Callospermophilus lateralis, assembly GCF_048772815.1. Classification (NCBI taxonomy): domain Eukaryota; kingdom Metazoa; phylum Chordata; class Mammalia; order Rodentia; family Sciuridae; genus Callospermophilus; species Callospermophilus lateralis. The sequence goes on along the minus strand of NW_027513803.1, from coordinate 98,190 downwards.
GCTAGTACAAACCGTGTTTGATTTAGAGTTCTAACTGCATCTGTCAATATAGGAGAAAACAGAGTGAAACCTATAATTTCTAACTGTTCCTGCAAACGAATGCTACAACCTAGAAGAACAAAACTTGGGCATCCACGTTTGATTGGTGTACTGATCAATACTTGAAAGAATCATGAAGATTGGATGAAAAAATATATGTTGAGATTTCAGGAGACGGTAGTTTTTTGGAAGCTTAACAATGCCGTTCATTGAAAGTGTTATTCGCCAGTCTCTGCTTAAGGCTACATCAAGAGGAAACAAACCTTAGAGATAGAACGTAGAACTACTTTATTGTGTCAAATTTCAAGAAGCTAGCACAAACCATGTTTGATTTAGAGTTCGAACTGCATCTGTCAATATAGGAGAAAACAGAGTGAAAACTAAAAATTCAAACTGGTACTGCAAACAAATGCTTCAACCTAGGAGAACGGAACTTGAACATCCACGTTTTATTGGTGTACTGCTCATTACTTGAAATGATCATGAAGGTCGGAAAAAAAAATATGTTGAGATTTCAGGAGCCTGTAGTATTTTGGCAGCCTAACAACGCCTTTCATTGAATGTGTCTTTCGTCAGTCTCTGCTTAGGTCTACATCCAGAGGAAACAAAAAATAAAAATAGAATGTAGAACTACTTTACTGTTTCAAGTTTCAAGAAGCTAGCACAAACCGTGTTTGATTTAGAGTTCGAACTATATTTGTCAATATAGGAGAAAACAGAGTAAAACCTAAAAATTCAAACTGTTACTCCAAAAGAATGCTTCAATCTAGGAGAACTAAACTTTGGCATGCAAGTGGGATTGGTGTACTGATCATTACTTGAAAGTATCATGAAGATTGGATGAAAAAATATATGTTGAGATTTCAGGAGACTCTAGTGTGTTGGAAGTTTGGCAACCCCTTTCAGTATAAGTGTTATTCGCCAGTCCCTGCTTTAGGATACAAGAGGAAACAAACCTTAGAGATAGAACGTAGAACTACTTTATAGTGTCAAGTTTCAAGAAGCTAGCACAAACCGTGTTTGATTTAAAGTTCTAACTGCATCTGTCAATGTAGGAGAAAACAGAGTGAAACCTATAATTTCTAACAGTTCCTGCAAAGGAATGCTACAACCTAGAAGAACAAAACTTGGGCATCCACGTTTGATTGGTGTACTGATCAATACTTGAAAGAATCATGAAGATTGGATGAAAAAATATATGTTGAGATTTCAGGAGACGGTAGTTTTTTGGAAGCTTAACAACGCCTTTCATTGAAAGTGTTATTCGCCAGTCTCTGCTTAAGGCTACATCAAGAGGAAACAAACCTTAGAGATAGAACGTAGAACTACTTTATTGTGTCAAGTTTCAAGAAGCTAGCACAAACCATGTTTGATTTAGAGTTCGAACTGCATCTGTCAATATAGGAGAAAACAGAGTGAAAACTAAAAATTCAAACTGTTACGGCAAACGAATGCTTCAACCTAGGAGAACGGAAATTGAACATTCACGTTTTATTGGTGTACTGCTCATTACTTGAAATTATCATGAAGGTCGGAAAAAAAAATATGTTGAGATTTCAGGAGACTGTATTATTTTGGCAGCCTAACAACGCCTTTCATTGAATGTGTCTTTCGTCAGTCTCTGCTTAGGTCTACATCCAGAGGAAACAAAAAATAAAAATAGAATGTAGAACTACTTTACTGTTTCAAGTTTCAAGAAGCTAGCACAAACCGTGTTTGATTTAGAGTTCGAACTACATTTGTCAATATAGGAGAAAACAGAGTGAAACCTAAAAATTCAAACTGTTACTCCAAAAGAATGCTTCAATCTAGGAGAACTAAACTTTGGCATCCAAGTGGGATTGGTGTACTGATCATTACTTGAAAGTATCATGAAGATTGGATGAAAAAATATATGTTGAGATTTCAGGAGACTCTAGTGTGTTGGAAGTTTGGCAACCCCTTTCAGTATAAGTGTTATTCGCCAGTCCCAGCTTTAGGATACAAGAGGAAACAAACCTTAGAGATAGAACGTAGAACTACTTTACTGTTTCAAGTTTCAAGAAGCTAGCACAAACCGTGTTTGATTTAGAGTTCTAACTGCATCTGTCAATATACGAGAAAACAGAGTGAAACCTATAATTTCTAACTGTTCCTGCAAACGAATGCTACAACCTAGAAGAACAAAACTTGGGGATCCAAGTTTGATTGGTATACTGATCAATACTTGAAAGAATCATGAAGATTGGGTGAAAAAATATATGTTGAGATTTCAGGAGACGGTAGTTTTTTGGAAGCTTAACAACGCCTTTCATTGAAAGTGTTATTCGCCAGTCTCTGCTTAAGGGTACATCAAGAGGAAACAAACCTTAGAGATAGAACGTAGAACTACTTTATTGTGTCAAGTTTCAAGAAGCTAGCACAAACCATGTTTGATTTAGAGTTCGAACTGCATCTATCAATATATGAGAAAACAGAGTGAAAACTAAAAATTCAAACTGTTACTGCTAACGAATGCTTCAACCTAGGAGAACGAAACATGAACATCCACGTTTTATTGGTGTACTGCTGATTACTTGAAATTATCATGAAGGTCGGAAAAAAAAATATGTAGAGATTTTAGGAGACTGTATTATTTTGGCAGCCTAACAACGCCTTTCATTGAATGTGTCTTTCGTCAGTCTCTGCTTAGGTCTACATCTAGAGGAAACAAAAAATAAAAATAGAATGTAGAACTACTTTACTGTTTCAAGTTTCAAGAAGCTAGCACAAACCGTGTTTGATTTAGAGTTCGAACTACATTTGTCAATATAGGAGAAAACAGAGTGAAACCTAAAAATTCAAACTGTTACTCCAAAAGAATGCTTCAATCTAGGAGAACTAAACTTTGGCATCCAAGTGGGATTGGTGTACTGATCATTACTTGAAAGTATCATGAAGATTGGATGAAAAAATATATGTTGAGATTTCACCAGACTCTAGTGTGTTGGAAGTTTGGCAACCCCTTTCAGTATAAGTGTTATTCGCCAGTCCCAGTTTTAGGATACAAGAGGAAACAAACTTTAGAGATAGAACGTAGAACTACTTTATTGTGTCAAGGTTCAAGAAGCTAGCACAAACCATGTTTGATTTAGAGTTCTAACTGCATCTGTCAATATAGGAGAAAACAGAGTGAAACCTATAATTTCTACCTGTTCCTGCAAACGAATGCTACAACCTAGAAGAACAAAACTTGGGCATCCACGTTTGATTGGTGTACTAATCAATACTTGAAAGAATCATGAAGATTGGATGAAAAAATATATGTTGAGATTTCAGGAGACGGTAGTTTTTTGGAAGCTTAACAACGCCTTTCATTGAAAGTGTTATTCGCCTGTCTCTGCTTAAGGCTACATCAAGAGGAAACAAACCTTAGAGATAGAACGTAGAACTACTTTATTGTGTCAAGTTTCAAGAAGCTAGCACAAACCGTGTTTGATTTAGAGTTCTAACTGCATCTGTCAATATAGGAGAAAACAGAGTGAAAACTAAAAATTCAAACTGTTACTGCAAACTAATGTTTCAACCTAGGAGAACGGAACTTGAACATCCATGTTTTATTGGTGTACTGCTCATTACTTGAAATTATCATGAAGATCGGAAAAAAAAAAACATGTTGAAATTCAGGAGACTGTAGTATTTTGGCAGCCTAACAACGCCTTTCATTGAATGTGTCTTTCGTCAGTCTCTGCTTAGGTCTACATCCAGAGGAAACAAAAAATAAAAATAGAATGTAGAACTACTTCACTGTTTCAAGTTTCAAGAAGCTAGCACAAACCGTGTTTGATTTAGAGTTCGAACTACATTGGTCAATATAGGAGAAAACAGAGTGAAACCTAAAAATTCAAACTGTTACTCCAAAAGAATGCTTCAATCTAGGAGAACTAAACTTTGGCATCCAAGTGGGATTGGTGTACTGACCATTACTTGAAAGTATCATGAAGATTGGATGAAAAAATATATGTTGAGATTTCAGGAGACTCTAGTGTGTTGGAAGTTTGGCAACCCCTTTCAGTATAAGTGTTATTCGCCAGTCCCAGCTTTAGGATACAAGAGGAAACAAACCTTAGAGATAGAACGTAGAACTACTTTATTGTGTCAAGTTTCAAGAAGCTAGCACAAACCGTGTTTGATTTAGAGTTCTAAATGCATCTGTCAATATAGGAGAAAACAGAGTGAAACCTATAATTTCTAACTGTTCCTGCAAACGAATACTACAACCTAGAAGAACAAAACTTGGGCATCCACGTTTGATTGGTGTACTGATCAATACTTGAAAGAATCATGAAGATTGGATGAAAAGATATATGTTGAGATTTCAGGAGACGGTAGTTTTTTGGAAGCTTAACAACGCCTTTCATTGAAAGTGTTTTTCGCCAGTCTCTGCTTAAGGCTACATCAAGAGGAAACAAACCTTAGAGATAGAACGTAGAACTCCTTTATTGTGTCAAGTTTCAAGAAGCTAGCACAAACCATGTTTGATTTAGAGTTCGAACTGCATCTGTCAATATAGGAGAAAACAGAGTGAAAACTAAAAATTCAAACTGTTACTGCAAACGAATGCTTCAACCTAGGAGAACGAAACTTGAACATCCACGTTTTATTGGTGTACTGGTCATTACTTGAAATTATCATGAAGGTCGGAAAAAAAAATATGTTGAGATTTCAGGAGCCTGTATTATTTTGGCAGGCTAACAACGCCTTTCATTGAATGTGTCTTTCGTCAGTCTCTGCTTAGGTCTACATCCAGAGGAAACAAAAAATAAAAAATAGAATGTAGAACTACTTTACTGTTTCAAGTTTCAAGAAGCTAGCACAAACCGTGTTTGATTTAGAGTTCGAACTACATTTGTCAATATAGGAGAAAACAGAGTGAAACCTAAAAATTCAAACTGTTACTCCAAAAGAATGCTTCAATCTAGGAGAACTAAACTTTGGCATCCAAGTGCGATTGGTGTACTGATCATTACTTGAAAGTATCATGAAGATTGGATGAAAAAATATATGTTGAGATTTCAGGAGACTCTAGTGTGTTGGACGTTTGGCAACCCCTTTCAGTATAAGTGTTATTCGCCAGTCCCAGCTTTAGGATACAAGAGGAAACAAACCTTAGAGATAGAACGTAGAACTACTTTATTGTGTCAAGTTTCAAGAAGCTAGCACAAACCGTGTTTGATTTAGAGTTCTAACTGCATCTGTCAATATAGGAGAAAACAGAGTGAAACCTATAATTTCTAACTCTTCCTGCAAACGAATGCTACAACCTAGAAGAACAAAACTTGGGCATCCACGTTTGATTGGTGTACTGATCAATACTTGAAAGAATCATGAAGATTGGATGAAAAAATATATGTTGAGATTTCAGGAGACGGTAGTTTTTTGGAAGCTTAACAACGCCTTTCATTGAAAGTGTTATTCGCCAGTCTCTGCTTAAGGCTACATCAAGAGATAACAAACCTTACAGATAGAACGTAGAACTACTTTATTGTGTCAAGTTTCAAGAAGCTAGCACAAACCATGTTTGATTTAGAGTTCGAACTGCATCTGTCAATATATGAGAAAACAGAGTGAAAACTAAAAATTCAAACTGTTACTGCATACGAATGCTTCAACCTAGGAGAACGAAACTTGAACATCCACGTTTTATTGGTGTACTGCTCATTACTTGAAATTATCATGAACGTCGGAAAAAAAATATGTTGAGATTTCAGGAGACTGTAGTATTTTGGCAGCCTAACAACGCCTTTCATTGAATGTGTCTTTCGTCAGTCTCTGCTTAGGTCTACATTGAGAGGTAACAAAAAATAAAAATAGAATGTAGAACTACTTTACTGTTTCAAGTTTCAAGAAGCTAGCACAAACCGTGTTTGATTTAGAGTTCGAACTACATTTGTCAATATAGGAGAAAACAGAGTGAAACCTAAAAATTCAAACTGTTACTCCAAAAGAATGCTTCAATCTAGGAGAACTAAACTTTGGCATCCAAGTGCGATTGGTGTACTGATCATTACTTGAAAGTATCATGAAGATTGGATGAAAAAATATATGTTGAGATTTCAGGAGACTCTAGTGTGTTGGAAGTTCGGCAACCCCTTTCAGTATAAGTGTTATTCGCCAGTCCCAGCTTTAGGATACAAGAGGAAACACACCTTAGAGTTAGAAGGTAGAACTACTTTACTGTGTCAAGTTTCAAGAAGCTAGCACAAACCGTGTTTGATTTAGAGTTCTAACTGCATCTGTCAATATAGGAGAAAACAGAGTGAAACCTATAATTTCTAACTGTTAGTGCAAACGAATGCTACAACCTAGAAGAACAAAACTTGGGCATCCACGTTTGATTGGTGTACTGATCAATACTTGAAAGAATCATGAAGATTGGATGAAAAAATGTATGTTGAGATTTCAGGAGAAGGTAGTTTTTTGGAAGCTTAACAACGCCTTTCATTGAAAGTGTTATTCGCCAGTGTCTGCTTAAGGCTACATCAAGAGGAAACAAACGTTAGAGATAGAACGTAGAACTACTTTATTGTGTCAAGTTTCAAGAAGCTAGCACTAACCATGTTTGATTTAGAGTTCGAACTGCATCTGTCAATATAGGAGAAAACAGAGTGAAAAGTAAAAATTCAAACTGTTACTGCAAACGAATGCTTCAACCCAGGAGAACGAAACTTGAACATCCACGTTTTATTGGTATACTGCTCATTACTTGAAATTATCATGAAGGTCCAAAAAAAAAATATGTTGAGATTTCAGGAGACTGTAGTATTTTGGCAGCCTAACAACGCCTTTCATTGAATGTGACTTTCGTCAGTCTCTGCTTAGGTCTACATCCAGAGGAAACAAAAAATAAAAATAGAATGTAGAACTACTTTACTGTTTCAAGTTTCAAGAAGCTAGCACAAACCGTGTTTGATTTAGAGTTCGAACTACATTTGTCAATATAGGAGAAAACAGAGTGAAACCTAAAAATTCAAACTGTTACTCCAAAAGAATGCTTCAATCTAGGAGAACTAAACTTTGGCATTCAAGTGGGATTGGTGTACTGATCATTACTTGAAAGTATCATGAAGATTGGATGAAAAAATATATGTTGAGATTTCAGGAGACTCTAGTGTGTTGGAAGTTTGGCAACCCCTTTCAGTATAAGTGTTATTCGCCAGTCCCAGCTTTAGGATACAAGAGGAAAGAAAACTTAGAGATAGAACGTAGAAATACTTTACTGTGTCAAGTTTCAAGAAGCTAGCACAAACCGTGTTTGAATTAGAGTTCTAACTGCATCTGTCAATATAGGAGAAAACAGAGTGAAACCTATAATTTCTAACTGTTCCTGCAAACGAATGCTACAACCTAGAAGAACAAAACTTGGGCATCCACGTTTGATTGGTGTACTGATCAATACTTGAAAGAATCATGAAGATTGGATGAAAAAATATATGTTGAGATTTCAGGAGACGGTAGTTTTTTGGAAGCTTAACAACGCCTTTCATTGAAAGTGTTATTCGCCAGTCTCTGCTTAAGGCTACATCAAGAGGAAACAAACCTTGAGATAGAACGTAGAACTACTTTATTGTGTCAAGTTTCAAGAAGCTAGCACAACCATGTTTGATTTAGAGTTCGAACTGCATCTGTCAATATAGGAGAAAACAGAGTGAAAACTAAAAATTGAAACTATTACTGCAAACGAATGCTTCAACCTAGGAGAACGGAACTTGAACATCCACGTTTTATTGGTGTACTGCTCATTACTTGAAATTATCATGAAGGTCCGAAAAAAAAATATGTTGAGATTTCAGGAGACTGTAGTATTTTGGCAGCCTAACAACGCCTTTCATTGAATGTGTCTTTCGTCAGTCTCAGGTTAGGTCTACATCCAGAGGAAACAAAAAATAAAAATAGAATGTAGAACTACTTTACTGTTTCAAGTTTCAAGAAGCTAGCACAAACCGTGTTTGATTTAGTGTTCGAACTACATTTGTCAATATAGGAGAAAACAGAGTGAAACCTAAAAATTCAAACTGTTACTCCAAAAGAATGCTTCAATCTAGGAGAACTAAACTTTGGCATCCAAGTGGGATTGGTGTACTGATCATTACTTGATAGTATCATGAAGATTGGATGAAAAAATATATGTTGAGATTTCAGGAGACTCTAGTGTGTTGGAAGTTTGGCAACCCCTTTCAATATAAGTGTTATTCGCCAGTCCCAGCTTTAGGATACAAGAGGAAACAAACCTTAGAGATAGAACGTAGAAATACTTTACTGTGTCATGTTTCAAGAAGCTAGCACAAACCGTGTTTGATTTAGAGTTCTAACTGCATATGTCAATATAGGAGAAAACAGAGTGAAACCTATAATTTCTAACTGTTCCTGCAAACGAATGATACAACCTAGAAGAACAAAACTTGGGCATCCACGTTTGATTGGTGTACTGATCAATACTTGAAAGAATCATGAAGGTTGGATGAAAAAATATATGTTGAGATTTCAGGAGACGGTAGTTTTTTGGAAGCTTAACAACGCCTTTCATTGGAAGTGTTATTCGCCAGTCTCTGCTTAAGGCTACATCAAGAGGAAACAAACCTTAGAGATAGAACGTAGAACTACTTTATTGTGTCAAGTTTCAAGAAGCTAGCACAAACCATGTTTGATTTAGAGTTCGAACTGCATCTGTCAATATAGGAGAAAACAGAGTGAAAACTAAAAATTCAAACTGTTACTGCAAACGAATGCTTCAACCTAGGAGAACGAAACTTGAACATCCACGATTTATTGGTGTACTGCTCATTACTTGAAATGATCATGAAGGTCGGAAAAAACAATATGTTGAGATTTCAGGAGACTGTAGTATTTTGGCAGCCTAACAACGCCTTTCATTGAATGTGTCTTTCGTCAGTCTCTGCTTAGGTCTACATCCAGAGGAAACAAAAAATAAAAAATAGAATGTAGAACTACTTTACTGTTTCAAGTTTCAAGAAGCTAGCACAAACCGTGTTTGATTTAGAGTTCGAACTACATATGTCAATATAGGAGAAAACAGAGTGAAACCTAAAAATTCAAACTGTTACTCCAAAAGAATGCTTCAATCTAGGAGAACTAAACTTTGGCATCCAAGTGGGATTGGTGTACTGATCATTACTTGATAGTATCATGAAGATTGGATGAAAAAATATATGTTGAGATTTCAGGAGACTCTAGTGTGTTGGAAGTTTGGCAACCCCTTTCAATATAAGTGTTATTCGCCAGTCCCAGCTTTAGGATACAAGAGGAAACAAACCTTAGAGATAGAACGTAGAAATACTTTACTGTTTCAAGTTTCAAGAAGCTAGCACAAACCGTGTTTGATTTAGAGTTCTAACTGCATCTGTCAATATAGGAGAAAACAGAGTGAAAACTAAAAATTCAAACTGTTACTGCAAACTAATGTTTCAACCTAGGAGAACGGAACTTGAACATCCACATTTTATTGGTGTACTGCTCATTACTTGAAATTATCATGAAGATCGGAAAAAAAAAAACATGTTGAAATTTCAGGAGACTGTAGTATTTTGGCAGCCTAACAACGCCTTTCATTGAATGTGTCTTTCGTCAGTCTCTGCTTAGGTCTACATCCAGAGGAAACAAAAAATAAAAATAGAATGTAGAACTACTTCACTGTTTCAAGTTTCAAGAAGCTAGCACAAACCGTGTTTGATTTAGAGTTCGAACTACATTGGTCAATATAGGAGAAAACAGAGTGAAACCTAAAAATTCAAACTGTTACTCCAAAAGAATGCTTCAATCTAGGAGAACTAAACTTTGGCATCCAAGTGGGATTGGTGTACTGACCATTACTTGAAAGTATCATGAAAGATTGGATGAAAAAATATATGTTGAGATTTCAGGAGACTCTAGTGTGTTGGAAGTTTGGCAACCCCTTTCAGTATAAGTGTTATTCGCCAGTCCCAGCTTTAGGATACAAGAGGAAACAAACCTTAGAGATAGAACGTAGAACTACTTTATTGTGTCAAGTTTCAAGAAGCTAGCACAAACCGTGTTTGATTTAGAGTTCTAAATGCATCTGTCAATATAGGAGAAAACAGAGTGAAACCTATAATTTCTAACTGTTCCTGCAAACGAATACTACAACCTAGAAGAACAAAACTTGGGCATCCACGTTTGATTGGTGTACTGATCAATACTTGAAAGAATCATGAAGATTGGATGAAAAGATATATGTTGAGATTTCAGGAGACGGTAGTTTTTTGGAAGCTTAACAACGCCTTTCATTGAAAGTGTTATTCGCCAGTCTCTGCTTAAGGCTACATCAAGAGAAAACAAACCTTACAGATAGAACGTAGAACTACTTTATTGTGTCAAGTTTCAAGAAGCTAGCACAAACCATGTTTGATTTAGAGTTCGAATTGCATCTGTCAATATATGAGAAAACAGAGTGAAAACTAAAAATTCAAACTGTTACTGCATACGAATGCTTCAACCTAGGAGAACGAAACTTGAACATCCACGTTTTATTGGTGTACTGCTCATTACTTGAAATTATCATGAACGTCGGAAAAAAATATGTTGAGATTTCAGGAGACTGTAGTATTTTGGCAGCCTAACAACGCCTTTCATTGAATGTGTCTTTCGTCAGTCTCTGCTTAGGTCTACATTGAGAGGTAACAAAAAATAAAAATAGAATGTAGAACTACTTTACTGTTTCAAGTTTCAAGAAGCTAGCACAAACCCTGTTTGATTTAGAGTTCGAACTACATTTGTCAATATAGGAGAAAACAGAGTGAAACCTAAAAATTCAAACTGTTACTCCAAAAGAATGCTTCAATCTAGGAGAACTAAACTTTGGCATCCAAGTGCGATTGGTGTACTGATCATTACTTGAAAGTATCATGAAGATTGGATGAAAAAATATATGTTGAGATTTCAGGAGACTCTAGTGTGTTGGAAGTTTGGCAACCCCTTTCAGTATAAGTGTTATTCGCCAGTCCCAGCTTTAGGATACAAGAGGAAACACACCTTAGAGTTAGAAGGTAGAACTACTTTACTGTGTCAAGTTTCAAGAAGCTAGCACAAACCGTGTTTGATTTAGAGTTCTAACTGCATCTGTCAATATAGGAGAAAACAGAGTGAAACCTATAATTTCTAACTGTTAGTGCAAACGAATGCTACAACCTAGAAGAACAAAACTTGGGCATCCACGTTTGATTGGTGTACTGATCAATACTTGAAAGAATCATGAAGATTGGATGAAAAAATGTATGTTGAGATTTCAGGAGACGGTAGTTTTTTGGAAGCTTAACAACGCCTTTCATTGAAAGTGTTATTCGCCAGTCTCTGCTTAAGGCTACATCAAGAGGAAACAAACGTTAGAGATAGAACGTAGAACTACTTTATTGTGTCAAGTTTCAAGAAGCTAGCACTAACCATGTTTGATTTAGAGTTCGAACTGCATCTGTCAATATAGGAGAAAACAGAGTGAAAAGTAAAAATACAAACTGTTACTGCAAACGAATGCTTCAACCCAGGAGAACGAAACTTGAACATCCACGTTTTATTGGTGTACTGCTCATTACTTGAAATTATCATGAAGGTCCGAAAAAAAAATATGTTGAGATTTCAGGAGACTGTAGTATTTTGGCAGCCTAACAACGCCTTTCATTGAATGTGTCTTTCGTCCAGTCTCTGCTTAGGTCTACATCCAGAGGAAACAAAAAATAAAAATAGAATGTAGAACTACTTTACTGTTTCAAGTTTCAAGAAGCTAGCACAAACCGTGTTTGATTTAGAGTTCGAACTACATATGTCAATATAGGAGAAAACAGAGTGAAACCTAAAAATCAAACTGTAACTCCAAAAGAATGCTTCAATCTAGGAGAACTAAACTTTGGCATCCAAGTGGGATTGGTGTACTGATCATTACTTGATAATATCATGAAGATTGGATGAAAAAATATATGTTGAGATTTCAGGAGACTCTAGTGTGTTGGAAGTTTGGCAACCCCTTTCAATATAAGTGTTATTCGCCAGTCCCAGCTTTAGGATACAAGAGGAAACAACCTTAGAGATAGAACGTAGAAATACTTTACTGTTTCAAGTTTCAAGAAGCTAGCACAAACCGTGTTTGATTTAGAGTTCTAACTGCATCTGTCAATATAGGAGAAAAGAGAGTGAAAACTAAAAATTCAAACTGTTACTGCAAACTAATGTTTCAACCTAGGAGAACGGAACTTGAACATCCACGTTTTATTGGTGTACTGCTCATTACTTGAAATTATCATGAAGATCGGAAAAAAAAAAACATGTTGAAATTTCAGGAGACTGTAGTATTTTGGCAGCCTAACAACGCCTTTCATTGAATGTGTCTTTCGTCAGTCTCTGCTTAGGTCTACATCCAGAGGAAACAAAAAATAAAAATAGAATGTAGAACTACTTCACTGTTTCAAGTTTCAAGAAGCTAGCACAAACCGTGTTTGATTTAGACTTCGAACTACATTGGTCAATATAGGAGAAAACAGAGTGAAACCTAAAAATTCAAACTGTTACTCCAAAAGAATGCTTCAATCTAGGAGAACTAAACTTTGGCATCCAAGTGGGATTGGTGTACTGACCATTACTTGAAAGTATCATGAAGATTGGATGAAAAAATATATGTTGAGATTTCAGGAGACTCTAGTGTGTTGGAAGTTTGGCAACCCCTTTCAGTATAAGTGTTATTCGCCAGTCCCAGCTTTAGGATACAAGAGGAAACAAACCTTAGAGATAGAACGTAGAACTACTTTATTGTGTCAAGTTTCAAGAAGCTAGCACAAACCGTGTTTGATTTAGAGTTCTAAATGCATCTGTCAATATAGGAGAAAACAGAGTGAAACCTATAATTTCTAACTGTTCCTGCAAACGAATACTACAACCTAGAAGAACAAAACTTGGGCATCCACGTTTGATTGGTGTACTGATCAATACTTGAAAGAATCATGAAGATTGGATGAAAAGATATATGTTGAGATTTCAGGAGACGGTAGTTTTTTGGAAGCTTAACAACGCCTTTCATTGAAAGTGTTTTTCGCCAGTCTCTGCTTAAGGCTACATCAAGAGGAAACAAACCTTAGAGATAGAACGTAGAACTCCTTTATTGTGTCAAGTTTCAAGAAGCTAGCACAAACCATGTTTGATTTAGAGTTCGAACTGCATCTGTCAATATAGGAGAAAACAGAGTGAAAACTAAAAATTCAAACTGTTACTGCAAACGAATGCTTCAACCTAGGAGAACGAAACTTGAACATCCACGTTTTATTGGTGTACTGCTCATTACTTGAATTTATCATGAAGGTCGGAAAAAAAAAATATGTTGAGATTTCAGGAGCCTGTATTATTTTGGCAGGCTAACAACGCCTTTCATTGAATGTGTCTTTCGTCAGTCTCTGCTTAGGTCTACATCCAGAGGAAACAAAAAATAAAAATAGAATGTAGAACTACTTTACTGTTTCAAGTTTCAAGAAGCTAGCACAAACCGTGTTTGATTTAGAGTTCGAACTACATTTGTCAATATAGGAGAAAACAGAGTGAAACTAAAAATTCAAACTGTTACTCCAAAAGAATGCTTCAATCTAGGAGAACTAAACTTTGGCATCCAAGTGCGATTGGTGTACTGATCATTACTTGAAAGTATCATGAAGATTGGATGAAAAAATATATGTTGAGATTTCAGGAGACTCTAGTGTGTTGGACGTTTGGCAACCCCTTTCAGTATAAGTGTTATTCGCCAGTCCCAGCTTTAGGATACAAGAGGAAACAAACCTTAGAGATAGAACGTAGAACTACTTTATTGTGTCAAGTTTCAAGAAGCTAGCACAAACCGTGTTTGATTTAGAATTCTAATTTGTCTGTCAACATAGGAGAAAACACAGTGAAACCTACAATTTCTAACTGTTCCTGCAAACGAATGCTACAACCTAGAAGAACAAAACTTGGGCATCCACGTTTGATTGGTGCACTGATCAATACTTGAAAGAATCATGAAGATTGGATGAAAAAATATATGTTGAGATTTCAGGAGACGGTAGTTTTTTGGAAGCTTAACAATGCCGTTCATTGAAAGTGTTATTCGCCAGTCTCTGCTTAAGGCTACATCAAGAGGAAACAAACCTTAGAGATAGAACGTAGAACTACTTTATTGTGTCAAATTTCAAGAAGCTAGCACAAACCATGTTTGATTTAGAGTTCGAACTGCATCTGTCTATATAGGAGAAAACAGAGTGAAAACTAAAAATTCAAACTGTTACTGCAAACGAATGCTTCAACCTAGGAGAACGGAACTTGAACATCCACGTTTTATTGGTGTACTGCTCATTACTTGAAATGATCATGAAGGTCGGAAAAAAAAAATATGTTGAGATTTCAGGAGCCTGTAGTATTTTGGCAGCCTAACAACGCCTTTCATTGAATGTGTCTTTCGTCAGTCTCTGCTTAGGTCTACATCCAGAGGAAACAAAAAATAAAAATAGAATGTAGAACTACTTTACTGTTTCAAGTTTCAAGAAGCTAGCACAAACCGTGTTTGATTTAGAGTTCGAACTACATTTGTCAATATAGGAGAAAACAGAGTGAAACCTAAAAATTCAAACTGTTACTCCAAAAGAATGCTTCAATCTAGGAGAACTAAACTTTGGCATCCAAGTGCGATTGGTGTACTGATCATTACTTGAAAGTATCATGAAGATTGGATGAAAAAATATATGTTGAGATTTCAGGAGACTCTAGTGTGTTGGAAGTTTGGCAACCCCTTTCAGTATAAGTGTTATTCGCCAGTCCCAGCTTTAGGATACAAGAGGAAACACACCTTAGAGTTAGAAGGTAGAACTACTTTACTGTGTCAAGTTTCAAGAAGCTAGCACAAACCGTGTTTGATTTAGAGTTCTAACTGCATCTGTCAATATAGGAGAAAACAGAGTGAAACCTATAATTTCTAACTGTTAGTGCAAACGAATGCTACAACCTAGAAGAACAAAACTTGGGCATCCACGTTTGATTGGTGTACTGATCAATACTTGAAAGAATCATGAAGATTGGATGAAAAAATGTATGTTGAGATTTCAGGAGACGGTAGTTTTTTGGAAGCTAAACAACGCCTTTCATTGAAAGTGTTATTCGCCAGTCTCTGCTTAAGGCTACATCAAGAGGAAACAAACGTTAGAGATAGAACGTAGAACTACTTTATTGTGTCAAGTTTCAAGAAGCTAGCACTAACCATGTTTGATTTAGAGTTCGAACTGCATCTGTCAATATAGGAGAAAACAGAGTGAAAAGTAAAAATTCAAACTGTTACTGCAAACGAATGCTTCAACCCAGGAGAACGAAACTTGAACATCCACGTTTTACTGGTATACTGCTCATTACTTGAAATTATCATGAAGGTCCAAAAAAAAAAATATGTTGAGATTTCAGGAGACTGTAGTATTTTGGCAGCCTAACAACGCCTTTCATTGAATGTGACTTTCGTCAGTCTCTGCTTAGGTCTACATCCAGAGGAAACAAAAAATAAAAATAGAATGTAGAACTACTTTACTGTTTCAAGTTTCAAGAAGCTAGCACAAACCGTGTTTGATTTAGAGTTCGAACTACATTTGTCAATATAGGAGAAAACAGAGTGAAACCTAAAAATTCAAACTGTTACTCCAAAAGAATGCTTCAATCTAGGAGAACTAAACTTTGGCATCCAAGTGGGATTGGTGTACTGATCATTACTTGAAAGTATCATGAAGATTGGATGAAAAAATATATGTTGAGATTTCAGGAGACTCTAGTGTGTTGGAAGTTTGGCAACCCCTTTCAGTATAAGTGTTATTCGCCAGTCCCAGCTTTAGGATACAAGAGGAAACAAAACTTAGAGATAGAACGTAGAAATACTTTACTGTGTCAAGTTTCAAGAAGCTAGCACAAACCGTGTTTGAATTAGAGTTCTAACTGCATCTGTCAATATAGGAGAAAACAGAGTGAAACCTATAATTTCTAACTGTTCCTGCAAACGAATGCTACAACCTAGAAGAACAAAACTTGGGCATCCACGTTTGATTGGTGTACTGATCAATACTTGAAAGAATCATGAAGATTGGATGAAAAAATATATGTTGAGATTTCAGGAGACGGTAGTTTTTTGGAAGCTTAACAACGCTTTTCATTGAAAGTGTTATTCGCCAGTCTCTGCTTAAGGCTACATCAAGAGGAAACAAACCTTAGAGATAGAACGTAGAACTACTTTATTGTGTCAAGTTTCAAGAAGCTAGCACAAACCATGTTTGATTTAGAGTTCGAACTGCATCTGTCAATATAGGAGAAAACAGAGTGAAAACTAAAAATTGAAACTATTACTGCAAACGAATGCTTCAACCTAGGAGAACGGAACTTGAACATCCACGTTTTATTGGTGTACTGCTCATTACTTGAAATTATCATGAAGGTCCGAAAAAAAAATATGTTGAGATTTCAGGAGACAGTAGTATTTTGGCAGCCTAACAAAGCCTTTCATTGAATGTGTCTTTCGTCAGTCTCTGCTTAGGTCTACATCCAGAGGAAACAAAAAATAAAAATAGAATGTAGAACTACTTTACTGTTTCAAGTTTCAAGAAGCTAGCACAAACCGTGTTTGATTTAGTGTTCGAATTACATTTGTCAATATAGGAGAAAACAGAGTGAAACCTAAAAATTCAAACTGTTACTCCAAAAGAATGCTTCAATCTAGGAGAACTAAACTTTGGCATCCAAGTGGGATTGGTGTACTGATCATTACTTGATAGTATCATGAAGATTGGATGAAAAAATATATGTTGAGATTTCAGGAGACTCTAGTGTGTTGGAAGTTTGGCAACCCCTTTCAATATAAGTGTTATTCGCCAGTCCCAGCTTTAGGATACAAGAGGAAACAAACCTTAGAGATAGAACGTAGAAATACTTTACTGTGTCATGTTTCAAGAAGCTAGCACAAACCGTGTTTGATTTAGAGTTCGAACTGCATCTGTCAATATAGGAGAAAACAGAGTGAAAACTAAAAATTCAAACTGTTACTGCAAACGAATGCTTCAACCTAGGAGAACGAAACTTGAACATACACGATTTATTGGTGTACTGCTCATTACTTGAAATTATCATGAAGGTCGGAAAAAACAATATGTTGAGATTTCAGGAGACTGTAGTATTTTGGCAGCCTAACAACGCCTTTCATTGAATGTGTCTTTCGTCAGTCTCTGCTTAGGTCTACATCCAGAGGAAACAAAAAATAAAAATAGAATGTAGAACTACTTTACTGTTTCAAGTTTCAAGAAGCTAGCACAAACCGTGTTTGATTTAGAGTTCGAACTACATATGTCAATATAGGAGAAAACAGAGTGAAACCTAAAAATTCAAACTGTTACTCCAAAAGAATGCTTCAATCTAGGAGAACTAAACTTTGGCATCCAAGTGGGATTGGTGTACTGATCATTACTTGATAATATCATGAAGATTGGATGAAAAAATATATGTTGAGATTTCAGGAGACTCTAGTGTGTTGGAAGTTTGGCAACCCCTTTCAATATAAGTGTTATTCGCCAGTCCCAGCTTTAGGATACAAGAGGAAACAAACCTTAGAGATAGAACGTAGAAATACTTTACTGTTTCAAGTTTCAAGAAGCTAGCACAAACCGTGTTTGATTTAGAGTTCTAACTGCATCTGTCAATATAGAGAAAAGAGAGTGAAAACTAAAAATTCAAACTGTTACTGCAAACTAATGTTTCAACCTAGGAGAACGGAACTTGAACATCCACGTTTTATTGGTGTACTGCTCATTACTTGAAATTATCATGAAGATCGGAAAAAAAAAAACATGTTGAAATTTCAGGAGACTGTAGTATTTTGGCAGCCTAACAACGCCTTTCATTGAATGTGTCTTTCGTCAGTCTCTGCTTAGGTCTACATCCAGAGGAAACAAAAAATAAAAATAGAATGTAGAACTACTTCACTGTTTCAAGTTTCAAGAAGCTAGCACAAACCGTGTTTGATTTAGACTTCGAACTACATTGGTCAATATAGGAGAAAACAGAGTGAAACCTAAAAATTCAAACTGTTACTCCAAAAGAATGCTTCAATCTAGGAGAACTAAACTTTGGCATCCAAGTGGGATTGGTGTACTGACCATTACTTGAAAGTATCATGAAGATTGGATGAAAAAATATATGTTGAGATTTCAGGAGACTCTAGTGTGTTGGAAGTTTGGCAACCCCTTTCAGTATAAGTGTTATTCGCCAGTCCCAGCTTTAGGATACAAGAGGAAACAAACCTTAGAGATAGAACGTAGAACTACTTTATTGTGTCAAGTTTCAAGAAGCTAGCACAAACCGTGTTTGATTTAGAGTTCTAAATGCATCTGTCAATATAGGAGAAAACAGAGTGAAACCTATAATTTCTAACTGTTCCTGCAAACGAATACTACAACCTAGAAGAACAAAACTTGGGCATCCACGTTTGATTGGTGTACTGATCAATACTTGAAAGAATCATGAAGATTGGATGAAAAGATATATGTTGAGATTTCAGGAGACGGTAGTTTTTTGGAAGCTTAACAACGCCTTTCATTGAAAGTGTTTTTCGCCAGTCTCTGCTTAAGGCTACATCAAGAGGAAACAAACCTTAGAGATAGAACGTAGAACTCCTTTATTGTGTCAAGTTTCAAGAAGCTAGCACAAACCATGTTTGATTTAGAGTTCGAACTGCATCTGTCAATATAGGAGAAAACAGAGTGAAAACTAAAAATTCAAACTGTTACTGCAAACGAATGCTTCAACCTAGGAGAACGAAACTTGAACATCCGCGTTTTATTGGTGTACTGCTCATTACTTGAATTTATCATGAAGGTCGGAAAAAAAAATATGTTGAGATTTCAGGAGCCTGTATTATTTTGGCAGGCTAACAACGCCTTTCATTGAATGTGTCTTTCGTCAGTCTCTGCTTAGGTCTACATCCAGAGGAAACAAAAAATAAAAATAGAATGTAGAACTACTTTACTGTTTCAAGTTTCAAGAAGCTAGCACAAACCGTGTTTGATTTAGAGTTCGAACTACATTTGTCAATATAGGAGAAAACAGAGTGAAACCTAAAAATTCAAACTGTTACTCCAAAAGAATGCTTCAATCTAGGAGAACTAAACTTTGGCATCCAAGTGCGATTGGTGTACTGATCATTACTTGAAAGTATCATGAAGATTGGATGAAAAAATATATGTTGAGATTTCAGGAGACTCTAGTGTGTTGGACGTTTGGCAACCCCTTTCAGTATAAGTGTTATTCGCCAGTCCCAGCTTTAGGATACAAGAGGAAACAAACCTTAGAGATAGAACGTAGAACTACTTTATTGTGTCAAGTTTCAAGAAGCTAGCACAAACCGTGTTTGATTTAGAGTTCTAACTGCATCTGTCAATATAGGAGAAAACAGAGTGAAACCTATAATTTCTAACTGTTCTTGCAAACGAATGCTACAACCTAGAAGAACAAAACTTGGGCATCCACGTTTGATTGGTGTACTGATCAATACTTGAAAGAATCATGAAGATTGAATGAAAAAATATATGTTGAGATTTCAGGAGACGGTAGTTTCTTGAAAGCTTAACAACGCCTTTCATTGAAAGTGTTATTCGCCGGTCTCTGCTTAAGGCTACATCAAGAGGAAACAAACCTTAGAGATAGAACGTAGAACTACTTTATTGTGTCAAGTTTCAAGAAGCTAGCACAAACCATGTTTGATTTAGAGTTCGAACTGCATCTGTCAATATAGGAGAAAACAGAGTGAAAACTAAAAATTCAAAGTGTTACGGCAAACGAATGCTTCAACCTAGGAGAACGGAACTTGAACATCCACGTTTTATTGGTGTACTGCTCATTACTTGAAATTATCATGAAGGTCGGAAAAAAAAATATGTTGAGATTTCAGGAGCCTGTATTATTTTGGCAGGCTCACAACGCCTTTCATTGAATGTGTCTTTCGTCAGTCTCTGCTTAGGTCTACATCCAGAGGAAACAAAAAATAAAAATAGAATGTAGAACTACTTTACTGTTTCAAGTTTCAAGAAGCTAGCACAAACCGTGTTTGATTTAGAGTTCGAACTACATTTGTCAATATAGGAGAAAACAGAGTGAAACCTATAAATTCAAACTGTTACTCCAAAAGAATGCTTCAATCTAGGAGAACTAAACTTTGGCATCCAAGTGCGATTGGTGTACTGATCATTACTTGAAAGTATCATGAAGATTGGATGAAAAAATATATGTTGAGATTTCAGGAGACTCTAGTGTGTTGGACGTTTGGCAACCCCTTTCAGTATAAGTGTTATTCGCCAGTCCCAGCTTTAGGATAAAAGAGGAAACAAACCTTAGAGATAGAACGTAGAACTACTTTATTGTGTCAAGTTTCAAGAAGCTAGCACAAACCGTGTTTGATTTAGAGTTCTAACTGCATCTGTCAATATAGGAGAAAACAGAGTGAAACCTATAATTTCTAACTGTTCTTGCAAACGAATGCTACAACCTAGAAGAACAAAACTTGGGCATCCACGTTTGATTGGTGTACTGATCAATACTTGAAAGAATCATGAAGATTGGATGAAAAAATATATGTTGAGATTTCAGGAGACGGTAGTTTTTTGGAAGCTTAACAACGCCTTTCATTGAAAGTGTTATTCGCCAGTCTCTGCTTAAGGCTACATCAAGAGGAAACAAACCTTAGAGATAGAACGTAGAACTACTTTATTGTGTCAAGTTTCAAGAAGCTAGCACAAACCATGTTTGATTTAGAGTTCGAACTGCATCTGTCAATATAGGAGAAAACAGAGTGAAAACTAAAAATTCAAACTGTTACGGCAAACGAATGCTTCAACCTAGGAGAACGGAACTTGAAATTCCACGTTTTATTGGTGTACTGCTCATTACTTGAAATTATCATGAAGGTCGGAAAAAAAAATATGTTGAGATTTCAGGAGCCTGTAGTATTTTGGCAGCCTAACAACGCCTTTCATTGAATGTGTCTTTCGTCAGTCTGCTTAGGTCTACATCCAGAGGAAGCAAAAAATAAAAATAGAATGTAGAACTACTTTACTGTTTCAAGTTTCAAGAAGCTAGCACAAACCGTGTTTGATTTAGAGTTCGAACTACTTTTGTCAATATAGGAGAAAACAGAGTGAAATCTAAAAATTCAAACTGTTACTCCAAAAGAATGCTTCAATCAAGGAGAACTAAACTTTGGCATGCAAGTGGGATTGGTGTACTGATCATTACTTGAAAGTATCATGAAGATTGGATGAAAAAATATATGTTGAGATTTCAGGAGACTCTAGTGTGTTGGAAGTTTGGCAACCCCTTTCAGTATAAGTGTTATTCGCCAGTCCCAGCTTTAGGATACAAGAGGAAACAAAACTTAGAGATAGAACGTAGAACTACTTTATTGTGTCAAGTTTCAAGAAGCTAGCACAAACCGTGTTTGATTTAGAGTTCTAACTGCATCTGTCAATATAGGAGAAAACAGAGTGAAACCTATAATTTCTAACTGTTCCTGCAAACGAATGCTACAACCTAGAAGAACAAAACTTGGGCATCCACGTTTGATTTTTGTACTGATCAATACTTGAAAGAATCATGAAGATTGGATGAAAAAATATATGTTGAGATTTCAGGAGACGGTAGTTTTTTGGAAGCTTAACAACGCCTTTCATTGAAAGTGTTATTCGCCAGTCTCTGCTTAAGGCTACATCAAGAGGAAACAAACCTTAGAGATAGAACGTAGAACTACTTTATTGTGTCAAGTTTCAAGAAGCTAGTACAAACCATGTTTGATTTAGAGTTCGAACTGCATCTGTCAATATAGGAGAAAACAGAGTGAAAACTAAAAATTCAAACTGTTACTGCAAACGAATGCTTCAACCTAGGAGAACGGAACTTGAACATCCACGTTTTATTGGTGTACTGCTCATTACTTGAAATGATCATGAAGGTCGGAAAAAAAAATATGTTGAGATTTCAGGAGCCTGTAGTATTTTGGCAGCCTAACAACGCCTTTCATTGAATGTGTCTTTCGTCAGTCTCTGCTTAGGTCTACATCCAGAGGAAACAAAAAATAAAAATAGAATGTAGAACTTCTTTACAGTTTCAAGTTTCAAGAAGCTAGCACAAACCGTGTTTGATTTAGAGTTCGAACTACATTTGTCAATATAGGAGAAAATAGAGTGAAACCTAAAAATTCAAACTGTTACTCCAAAAGAATGCTTCAATCTAGGAGAACTAAACTTTGGTATGCAAGTGGGATTGGTGTACTGATCATTATTTGAAAGTATCATGAAGATTGGATGAAAAAATATATGTTGAGATTTCAGGAGACTCTAGTGTGTTGGAAGTTTGGCAACCCCTTTCAGTATAAGTGTTATTCGCCAGTCCCTGCTTTAGGATACAAGAGGAAACAAACCTTAGAGATAGAACGTATAACTACTTTATTGTGTCAAGTTTCAAGAGGCTAGCACAAACCGTGTTTGATTTAAAGTTCTAACTGCATCTGTCAATGTAGGAGAAAACAGAGTGAAACCTATAATTTCTAACTGTTCCTGCAAACGAATGCTACAACCTAGAAGAACAAAACTTGGGCATCCACGTTTGATTTTTGTACTGATCAATACTTGAAAGAATCATGAAGATTGATGAAAAAATATATGTTGAGATTTCAGGAGACGGTAGTTTTTTGGAAGCTTAACAACGCCTTTCATTGAAAGTGTTATTCGGAAGTCTCTGCTTAAGGCTACATCAAGAGGAAACAAACCTTAGAGATAGAACGTAAAACTACTTTATTGTGTCAAGTTTCAAGAAGCTAGCACAAACCATGTTTGATTTAGAGTTCGAACTGCATCTGTCAATATAGGAGAAAACAGAGTGAAAACTAAAAATTCAAACTCTTACGGCAAACGAATGCTTCAACCTAGGAGAACGGAACTTGAACATCCACGTTTTATTGGTGTACTGCTCATTACTTGAAATTATCATGAAGGTCGGAAAAAAAAATATTTTGAGATTTCAGGAGACTGTAGTATTTTGGCAGCCTAACAACGCCTTTCATTGAATGTGTCTTTCGTCAGTCTCTGCTTAGGTCTACATCCAGAGGAAACAAAAAATAAAAATAGAATGTAGAACTACTTTACTGTTTCAAGTTTCAAGAAGCTAGCACAAACCCTGTTTGATTTAGAGTTCGAACTACATTTGTCAATATAGGAGAAAACAGAGTGAAACCTAAAAATTCAAACTGTTACTCCATAAGAATGCTTCAATCTAGGAGAACTAAACTTTGGCATCCACGTGGGATTGGTGTACTGATCATTACTTGAAAGTATCATGAAGATTTAATGAAAAAATATATGTTGAGATTTCAGGAGACTCTAGTGTGTTGGAAGTTTGGCAACCCCTTTCAGTATAAGTGTTATTCGCCAGTCCCAGCTTTAGGATACAAGAGGAAACAAACCTTAGAGATAGAACGTAGAACTACTTTATTGTGTCAAGTTTCAAGAAGCTAGCACAAACCGTGTTTGATTTAGAGTTCTAACTGCATCTGTCAATATAGGAGAAAAAAGAGTGAAACCTATAATTTCTAACTGTTCCTGCAAACGAATGCTACAACCTAGAAGAACAAAACTTGGGCATCCACGTTTGATTGGTGTACTGATCAATACTTGAAAGAATCATGAAGATTGGATGAAAAAATATATGTTGAGATTTCAGGAGACGGTAGTTTTTTGGAAGCTTAACAACGCCTTTCATTGAAAGTGTTATTCGCCAGTCTCTGCTTAAGGCTACATCAAGAGGAAACAAACCTTAGAGATAGAACGTAGAACTACTTTATTGTGTCAAGTTTCAAGAAGCTAGCACAAACCATGTTTGATTTAGAGTTCGAACTGCATTTGTCAATATAGGAGAAAACAGAGTGAAACCTAAAAATTCAAACTGTTACTGCAAACGAATGCTTCAATCTAGGAGAACTAAACTTTGGCATGCAAGTGGGATTGGTGTACTGATCATTACGTGAAAGTATCATGAAGATTGGATGAAAAAATATGTGTTGAGATTTCAGGAGACTCTAGTGTGTTGGAAGTTTGGCAACCCTTTTCAGTATAAGTGTTTTCGCCAATCCCAGCTTTAGGATACAAGAGGAAACAAACCTTAGAGATAGAACGTAGAACTACTTTATTGTGTCAAGTTTCAAGAAGCTAGCACAAACCGTATTTGATTTAGAGTTCTAACTGCATCTGTCAATATTGGAGAAAACAGAGTGAAACCTATAATTTCTAACTGTTCCTGCAAACGAATGCTACAACCTAGAAGAACAAAACTTGGACATCCACGTTTGATTGGTGTACTGATCAATACTTGAAAGAATCATGAAGATTGGATGAAAAAATATATGTTGAGATTTCAGGAGACGGTAGTTATTTGGAAGCTTAACAACGCCTTTCATTGAAAGTGTTATTCGCCAGTCTCTGCTTAAGGCTACATCAAGAGGAAACAAACCTTAGAGATAGAACGTAGAACTACTTTATTGTGTCAAGTTTCAAGAAGCTAGCACAAACCATGTTTGATTTAGAGTTCGAACTGCATCTGTCAATATAGGAGAAAACAGAGTGAAACCTAAAAATTCAAACTGTTACTGCAAACGAATGCTTCAAGCTAGGAGAACGAAACTTGAACATCCACGTTTTATTGGTGTACTGCTCATTACTTGAAATTATCCTGAAGGTCGGAAAAAAAAATATGTTGAGATTTCAGGAGCCTGTAGTATTTTGGCAGCCTAACAACGCCTTTCATTGAATGTGTCTTTCGTCAGTCTCTGCTTAGGTCTACATCCAGAGGAAACAAAAAATAAAAATAGAATGTAGAACTACTTTACTGTTTCAAGTTTCAAGAAGCTAGCACAAACCCTGTTTGATTTAGATTTCGAACTACTTTTGTCAATATAGGAGAAAACAGAGTGAAACCTAAAAATTCAAACTGTTACTCCAAAGAATGCTTCAATCTAGGAGAACTAAACTTTGGCATCCAAGTGGGATTGGTGTACTGATCATTACTTGAAAGTATCATGAAGATTGGATGAAAAAATATATGTTGAGATTATAGGAGACTCTAGTGTGTTGGAAGTTTGGCAACCCCTTTCAGTATAAGTGTTATTCGCCAGTCCCAGCTTTAGGATACAAGAGGAAACAAACCTTAGAGAGAGAACGTAGAACTACTTTATTGTGTCAAGTTTCAAGAAGCTAGCACAAACCGTGTTTGATATAGAGTTCTAACTGCATCTGTCAATATAGGAGAAAACAGAGTGAAACCTATAATTTCTAACTGTTCCTGCAAACGAATGCTACTACCTAGAAGAACAAAACTTGGGCATCCACGTTTTATTGGTGTACTGATCAATACTTGAAAGAATCATGAAGATTGGATGAAAAAATATATGTTGAGATTTCAGGAGACGGAATTTTTTTGGAAGCTTAACAACGCCTTTCATTGAAAGTGTTATTCGCCAGTCTCTGCTTAAGGCTATATCAAGAGGAAACAAACCTTCGAGATAGAACGTAGAACTACTTTATTGTGTCAAGTTTCAAGAAGCTAGCACAAACCATGTTTGATTTAGAGTTCAAACTGCATCTGTCAATATAGGAGAAAACAGAGTGAAAACTAAAAATTCAAACTGTTACTGCAAAAGAATGCTTCAAACTAGGAGAACGGAACTTGAACATCCACGTTTTATTGGTGTACTGCTCATTATTTGAAATCATCATGAAGGTCAGAAAAAAAATATGTTGAGATTTCAGGAGCCTGTAGTATTTTGGAAGCCTAACAACGCCTTTCATTGAATGTGTCTTTCGTCAGTCTCTGCTTATGTCTACATCCAGAGAAAACAAAAAATAAAAATAAAATGCAGAACTACTTTACTGTTTCAAGTTTCAAGAAGCTAGCACAAACCCTGTTTGATTTAGAATTCGAACTACATTTGTCAATATAGGAGAAAACAGAGTGAAACCTAAAAATTCAAAGTGTTACTCCAAAAGAATGCTTCAATCTAGGAGAACTAAACTTTGGCATCCAAGTGGGATTGGTGTACTGATCAATACTTGAAAGAATCATGAAGATTGGATGAAAAAATATATGTTGAGATTTCAGGAGACGGTAGTTTTTTGGAAGCTTAACAACGCCTTTCATTGAAAGTGTTATTCGCCAGTCTATGCTTAAGGCTACATCAAGAGGAAACAAACCTTAGAGATAGAACGTAGAACTACTTTATTGTGTCAAGTTTCAAGAAGCTAGCACAAAGCATGTTTGATTTAGAGTTCGAACTGCATCTGTCAATATAGGAGAAAACAGAGTGAAAACTAAAAATTCAAACTGTTACTGCAAACGAATGCTTCAACCTAGGAGAACGAAACTTGAACATCCACGTTTTATTGGTGTACTGCTCATTACTTGAAATTATCATGAAGGTTGGAAAAAAAAATATGTTGAGATTTCAGGAGCATGTTGTATTTTGGCAGCCTAACAACGCCTTTCATTGAATGTGTCTTTCGTCAGTCTCTCCTTAGGTCTACATCCAGAGGAAACAAAAAATAAAAATAGAATGCAGAACTACTTTACTGTTTCAAGTTTCAAGAAGCTAGCACAAACCGTGTTTGATTTAGAGTTCGAACTACATTTGTCAATATAGGAGAAAACAGAGTGAAACCTAAAAATTCAAACTGTTACTCCAAAGAATGCTTCAATCTAGGGGAACTAATCTTTGGCATCCAAGTGGGATTGGTGTACTGATCATTACTTGAAAGTATCATGAAGATTGGATGAAAAAATATATGTTGAGATTTCAGGAGACTCTAGTGTGTTGTAAGTTTGGCAACCCCTTTCAGGATAAGTGTTATTCGCCAGTCCCAGCTTTAGGATACAAGAGGAAACAAACCTTAGAGATAGAACGTAGAACTACTTTATTGTGTCAAGTTTCAAGAAGCTAGCACAAACCGTGTTTGATTTAGAGTTCTAACTGCATCTGTCAATATAGGAGAAAACAGAGTGAAACCTATAATTTCTAACTGTTCCTGCAAACGAATGCTACATCCTAGAAGAACAAATCTTGGGCATCCACGTTTGATTGGTGTACTGATCAATACTTGAAAGAATCATGAAGATTGGATGAAAAAATATATGTTGAGATTTCAGGAGACGGAATTTTTTTGGAAGCTTAACAACGCCTTTCATTGAAAGTGTTATTCGCCAGTCTCTGCTTAAGGCTACATCAAGAGGAAACAAACCTTCGAGATAGAACGTAGAACTACTTTATTGTGTCAAGTTTCAAGAAGCTAGCACAAACCATGTTTGATTTAGAGTTCAAACTGCATCTGTCAATATAGGAGAAAACAGAGTGAAAACTAAAAATTCAAACTGTTACTGCAAAAGAATGCTTCAAACTAGGAGAACGGAACTTGAACATCCACGTTTTATTGGTGTACTGCTCATTACTTGAAATCATCATGAAGGTCAGAAAAAAAATATGTTGAGATTTCAGGAGCCTGTAGTATTTTGGAAGCCTAACAACGCCTTTCATTGAATGTGTCTTTCGTCAGTCTCTGCTTATGTCTACATCCAGAGAAAACAAAAAATAAAAATAAAATGCAGAACTACTTTACTGTTTCAAGTTTCAAGAAGCTAGCACAAACCCTGTTTGATTTAGAATTCGAACTACATTTGTCAATATAGGAGAAAACAGAGTGAAACCTAAAAATTCAAAGTGTTACTCCAAAAGAATGCTTCAATCTAGGAGAACTAAACTTTGGCATCCAAGTGGGATTGGTGTACTGATCAATACTTGAAAGAATCATGAAGATTGGATGAAAAAATATATGTTGAGATTTCAGGAGACGGTAGTTTTTTGGAAGCTTAACAACGCCTTTCATTGAAAGTGTTATTCGCCAGTCTCTGCTTAAGGCTACATCAAGAGGAAACAAACCTTAGAGATAGAACGTAGAACTACTTTATTGTGTCAAGTTTCAAGAAGCTAGCACAAAGCATGTTTGATTTAGAGTTCGAACTGCATCTGTCAATATAGGAGAAAACAGAGTGAAAACTAAAAATTCAAACTGTTACTGCAAACGAATGCTTCAACCTAGGAGAACGAAACTTGAACATCCACGTTTTATTGGTGTACTGCTCATTACTTGAAATTATCATGAAGGTTGGAAAAAAAAATATGTTGAGATTTCAGGAGCATGTTGTATTTTGGCAGCCTAACAACGCCTTTCATTGAATGTGTCTTTCGTCAGTCTCTCCTTAGGTCTACATCCAGAGGAAACAAAAAATAAAAATAGAATGCAGAACTACTTTACTGTTTCAAGTTTCAAGAAGCTAGCACAAACCGTGTTTGATTTAGAGTTCGAACTACATTTGTCAATATAGGAGAAAACAGAGTGAAACCTAAAAATTCAAACTGTTACTCCAAAGAATGCTTCAATCTAGGGGAACTAATCTTTGGCATCCAAGTGGGATTGGTGTACTGATCATTACTTGAAAGTATCATGAAGATTGGATGAAAAAATATATGTTGAGATTTCAGGAGACTCTAGTGTGTTGGAAGTTTGGCAACCCCTTTCAGGATAAGTGTTATTCGCCAGTCCCAGCTTTAGGATACAAGAGGAAACAAACCTTAGAGATAGAACGTAGAACTACTTTATTGTGTCAAGTTTCAAGAAGCTAGCACAAACCGTGTTTGATTTAGAGTTCTAACTGCATCTGTCAATATAGGAGAAAACAGAGTGAAACCTATAATTTCTAACTGTTCCTGCAAACGAATGCTACATCCTAGAAGAACAAATCTTGGGCATCCACGTTTGATTGGTGTACTGATCAATACTTGAAAGAATCATGAAGATTGGATGAAAAAATATATGTTGAGATTTCAGGAGACGCTAGTATTTGGAAGCTTAACAACGCCTTTCATTGAAAGTGTTATTCGCCAGTCTCTGCTTAAGGCTACATCAAGAGGAAACAAACCTTAGAGATAGAACGTACAACTACTTTATTGTGTCAAGTTTCAAGAAGCTAGCACAAACCATGTTTGATTTAGAGTTCGAACTGCATCTGTCAATATAGGAGAAAACAGAGTGAAAACTAAAAATTCAAACTGTTACGGCAAACGAATGCTTCAAACTAGGAGAACGGAACTTGAACATCCACGTTTTATTGGAGTACTGCTCATTACTTGAAATTATCATGAAGGTCGGAAAAAAAAATATGTTGAGATTTCAGGAGCCTGTAGTATTTTGGCAGCCTAACAATGCCTTTCATTGAATGTGTCTTTCGTCAGCCTGCTTAGGTCTACATCCAGAGGAAGCAAAAAATAAAAATAGAATGTAGAACTACTTTACTGTTTCAAGTTTCAAGAAGCTAGCACAAACCCTGTTTGATTTAGAGTTCGAACTACATTTGTCAATATAGGAGAAAACAGAGTGAAACCTAAAAATTCAAACACTTTCTCCAAAAGAATGCTTCAATCTAGGAGAACTAAACTTTGGCATCCAAGTGGGATTGGTGTACTGATCATTACTTGAAAGTATCATGAAGATTGGATGAAAAAATATATGTTGAGATTTCAGGAGACGCTAGTATTTGGAAGCTTAACAACGCCTTTCATTGAAAGTGTTATTCGCCAGTCTCTGCTTAAGGCTACATCAAGAGGAAACAAACCTTAGAGATAGAACGTAGAACTACTTTATTGTGTCAAGTTTCAAGAAGCTAGCACAAACCATGTTTGTTTTAGAGTTCGAACTGCATCTGTCAATATAGGAGAAAACAGAGTGAAAACTAAGAATTCAAACTGTTACTGCAAACGAATGCTTCAAGCTAGGAGAACAAAACTTGAACATCCACGTTTTATTGGTGTACTGCTGATTACATGAAATTATCATGAAGTTCGGAAAAAAAAAATATGTTGAGATTTCAGGAGACTGTAGTATTTTGGAAGCCTAACAAAGCCTTTCATTGAATGTGTCTTTCGTCAGTCTCTGCTTAGGTCTACATCCAGAGGAAACAAAAAATAAAAATAGAATGTAGAACTACTTTACTGTTTCAAGTTTCAAGAAGCTAGCACAGACCGTGTTTGATTTAGAGTTCAAACTACATTTGTCAATATAGGAGAAAACAGAGTGAAACCTAAAAATTCAAACTGTTACTCCAAAAGAATGCTTCAATCTAGGAGAACTAAACTTTAGCATTCAAGTGGGATTGGTGTACTGATCATTACTGGAAAGTATCATGAAGATTGGATGAAATAATATATGTTGAGATTTCAGGAGACTCTAGTGTGTGGGAAGTTTGACAACCCCTTTCAGTATAAGTGTTATTCGCCAGTCCCAGCTTTAGGATACAAGAGGAAACAAACCTTAGAGATAGAACGTAGAACTACTTTATTGTGTCAAGTTTCAAGAAGCTAGCACAAACCGTGTTTGATTTAGAGTTCTAAATGCATCTGTCAATATAGGAGAAAACAGAGTGAAACCTATAATTTCTAACTGTTCCTGCAAACGAATGCTACAACCTAGAAGAACTAAACTTGGGCATCCACGTTTGATTGGTGTACTGATCAATACTTGAAAGAACCATGAAGATTGGATGAAAAAATGTATGTTGAGATTTCAGGAGATGGTAGTTTTTTGGAAGCTTAACAACGCCGTTCATTGAAAGTGTTATTCGCCAGTCTCTGCTTAAGGCTACATCAAGAGGAAACAAACCTTAGAGACAGAACGTAGAACTACTTTATTGTGTCATGTTTCAAGAAGCTAGCACAAACCATGTTTGATTTAGAGTTCGAACTGCATCTGTCAATATAGGAGAAAACTGAGTGAAAACTAAAAATTCAAACTGTTACTGCAAACGAATGCTTCAACCTAGGAGAACGAAACTTGAACATCCACGTTTTATTGGTGTACTGCTGATTACATGAAATTATCATGAAGGTCGGAAAAATAAATATTATGATAATTCAGGAGACTGTAGTATTTTGGGAGCCTAACAACGCCTTTCATTGAATGTGTCTTTCGTCAGTCTCTGCTTAGGTCTACATCCAGAGGACACAAAAAATAAAAATAGAATGTAGAACTACTTTACTGTTTCAAGTTTCAAGAAGCTAGCACAAACCATGTTTGATTTAGAGTTCGAACTACATTTGTCAATATAGAAGAAAACAGAGTGAAACCTAAAAATTCAAACTGTTACTCCAAAAGAATGCTTCAATCTAGGAGAACTAAACTTTGGCATCCAAGTGGGATTGGTGTACTGATCATTACTTGAAAGTATCATGAAGATTGGATGAAAAAATATATGTTGAGATTTCAGGAGACTCTAGTGTGTTGGAAGTTTGGCAACCCCTTTCAGTATAAGTGTTATTCGCCAGTCCCAGGTTTAGGATACAAAAGGAAACAAACCTTAGAGAAAGAACGTAGAACTACTTTACAGTGTCAAGTTTCAAGAAGCTAGCACAAACCGTGTTTGATTTAGAGTTCTAACTGCATCTGTCAATATATTGAAAAACAGAGTGAAACCTAAAAATTCAAACTGTTACTCCAAAAGAATGCTTCAATCAAGGAGAACTAAACTTTGGCATCCAAGTGGGATTGGTGTACTGATCATTACTTGAAAGTATGATGAAAATTGGATGAAAAAATATATGTTGAGATTTCAGGAGACTCTAGTGTGTTGGAAGTTTGGCAACCCCTTTCTGTATAAGTGTTATTCGCCAGTCCCAGCTTTAGGATACAAGAGGAAACAAACCTTAGAGATAGAACGTAGAATTACTTTATTGTGTCAAGTTTCAAGAAGCTAGCACAAACCGTATTTGATTTAGAGTTCTAACTGCATCTGTCAATACAGGAGAAAACAGAGTGAAACCTATAATTTCTAACTGTTCCTGCAAACGAATGCTACAACCTAGAAGAACAAAACTTGGGCATCCACGTTTGATTGGTGTACTGATCAATACTTGAATGAATCATGAAATTGGATGAAAATATATATGTTGAGATTTCAGGAGATGGTAGTTTTTTGGAAGCTTAACAACGCCTTTCATTGAAAGTGTTATTCGCCAGTCTCTGCTTAAGGCTACATCAAGAGGAAACAAACCTTAGAGATAGAACGTAGAACTACTTTATTGTGTCAAGTTTCAAGAAGCTAGCACAAACCATGTTTGATTTAGAGTTCGAACTGCATCTGTCAATATAGGAGAAAACAGAGTGAAAACTAAAAATTCAAACTGTTACTGCAAATGAATGCTTCAAGCTAGGAGAACGAAACTTGAACATCCACGTTTTATTGGTGTACTGCTGATTACATGAAATTATCATGAAGATCGGAAAAAAAAATATGTTGAGATTTCAAAAGACTGTAGTATTTTGGCAGCCTAACAACGCCTTTCATTGAATGTGTCTTTCGTCAGTCTCTGCTTAGGTCTACATCCAGAGGAAACAAAAAATAAAAATAGAATGTAGAACTACTTTACTGTTTCAAGTTTCAAGAAGCTAGCACAAACCGTGTTTGATTTAGAGTTCGAACTACATTTGTCAATATAGGAGAAAACAGAGTGAAACCTAAAAATTCAAACTGTTACTCCAAAAGAATGCTTCAATCTAGGAGAACTAAACTTTGGCATCCAAGTGGGATTGGTGTACTGATCATTACTTGAAAGTATCATGAAGATTGGATGAAAAAATATATGTTGAGATTTCAGGAGACTCTAGGGTGTTGGAAGTTTGGCAACCCCTTTCAGTATAAGTGTTATTCGCCAGTCCCAGCTTTAGGATACAAGAGGAAACAAACCTTAGAGATAGAACGTAGAAATACTTTATTGTGTCAAGTTTCAAGAAGCTAGCACAAACCGTGTTTGATTTAGAGTTCTAACTGCATCTGTCAATATAGGGGAAAACAGAGTGAAACCTAAAAATTCAAACTGTTACTCCAAAAGAATGCTTCAATCTAGGAGAACTAAACTTTGGCATCCAAGTGGGATTGGTGTACTGATCATTACTTGAAAGTATCATGAAGATTGGATGAAAAAATATATGTTGAGATTTCAGGAGACTCTAGTGTGTTGGAAGTTTGGCAACCCCTTTCAGTATAAGTGTTATTCGCCAGTCCCAGCTTTAGGATACAAGAGGAAACAAACCTTAGAGATAGAACGTAGAACTACTTTATTGTGTCAAGTTTCAAGAAGCTAGCACAAACCGTGTTTGATTTAGAGTTCTAACTGCATCTGTCAATATAGGAGAAAACAGAGTGAAACCTACAATTTCTAACTGTTCCTGCAAACGAATGCTACAACCTAGAAGAAAAAAATTTGGGCATCCACGTTTGATTGGTGTACTGATCAATACTTGAAAGAATCATGAAGATTGGATGAAAAAATATATGTTGAGATTTCAGGAGACGGTAGTTTTTTGGAAGCTTAACAACGCCTTTCATTGAAAGTGTTATTCGCCAGTCTCTGCTTAAGGCTACATCAAGAGGAAACAAATCTTAGAGACAGAACGTAGAACTACTTTATTGTGTCAAGTTTCAAGAAGCTACCACAAACCATGTTTGATTTAGAGTTCGAACTGCATCTGTCAATATAGGAGAAAACAGAGTGAAAACTAAAAATTCAAACTGTTACTGCAAACGAATGCTTCAGCCTAGGAGAACGAAACTTGAACATCCACGTTTTATTGGTGTACTGCTGATTACATGAAATTATCATGAAGTTCGGAGAAAAAAATATGTTGAGATTTCAGGAGACTGTAGTATTTTGGCAGCCTAACAACGCCTTTCATTGAATGTGTCTTTCGTCAGTCTCTGCTTAGGTCTCCATCCAGAGGAAACAAAAAATAAAAATAGAATGTAGAACTACTTTACTGTTTCAAGTTTCAAGAAGCTAGCACAAACCGTGTTTGATTTAGAGTTCGAACTACATTTGTCAATATAGGAGAAAACAGCGTGAAACCTAAAAATTCAAACTGTTACTCCAAAAGAATGCTTCAATCTAGGAGAACTAAACTTTGGCATCCAAGTGGGATTGGTGTACTGATCATTACTTGAAAGTATCATGAAGATTGGATGAAAAAATATATGTTGAGATTTCAGGAGACTCTAGTGTGTTGGAAGTTTGGAAACCCCTTTCAGTATAAGTGTTATTCGCCAGTCCCAGCTTTAGGATACAAGAGGAAACAAACCTTAGAGATAGAACGTAGAACTACTTTATTGTGTCAAGTTTCAAGAAGCTAGCACAAACCGTGTTTGATTTAGAGTTCTAACTGCATCTGTCAATATATTGAAAAACAGAGTGAAACCTAAAAATTCAAACTGTTACTCCAAAAGAATGCTTCAATCTAGGAGAACTAAACTTTGGCATCCAAGTGGGATTGGTGTACTGATCATTACTTGAAAGTATGATGAAAATTGGATGAAAAAATATATGTTGAGATTTCAGGAGACTCTAGTGTGTTGGAAGTTTGGCAACCCCTTTCTGTATAAGTGTTATTCGCCAGTCCCAGCTTTAGGATACAAGAGGAAACAAACCTTAGAGATAGAACGTAGAATTACTTTATTGTGTCAAGTTTCAAGAAGCTAGCACAAACCGTGTTTGATTTAGAGTTCTAACTGCATCTGTCAATACAGGAGAAAACAGAGTGAAACCTATAATTTCTAACTGTTCCTGCAAACGAATGCTACAACCTAGAAGAACAAAACTTGGGCATCCACGTTTGATTGGTGTACTGATCAATACTTGAATGAATCATGAAGATTGGATGAAAATATATATGTTGAGATTTCAGGAGATGGTAGTTTTTTGGAAGCTTAACAACGCCTTTCATTGAAAGTGTTATTCGCCAGTCTCTGCTTAAGGCTACATCAAGAGGAAACAAACCTTAGAGATAGAACGTAGAACTACTTTATTGTGTCAAGTTTCAAGAAGCTAGCACAAACCATGTTTGATTTAGAGTTCGAACTGCATCTGCCAATATAGGAGAAAACAGAGTGAAAACTAAAAATTCAAACTGTTACTGCAAACGAATGCTTCAAGCTAGGAGAACGAAACTTGAACATCCACGTTTTATTGGTGTACTGCTGATTACATGAAATTATCATGAAGGTCGGAAAAAAAAATATGTTGAGATTTCAGGAGACTGTAGTATTTTGGCAGCCTAACAACGCCTTACATTGAATGTGTCTTTCGTCAGTCTCTGCTTAGGTCTACATCCAGAGGAAACAAAAAATAAAAATAGAATGTAGAACTACTTTACTGTTTCAAGTTTCAAGAAGCTAGCACAAACCGTGTTTGATTTAGAGTTCGAACTACATTTGTCAATATAGGAGAAAACAGAGTGAAACCTAAAAATTCAAACTGTTACTCCAAAAGAATGCTTCAATCTAGGAGAACTAAACTTTGGCATCCAAGTGGGATTGGTGTACTGATCATTACTTGAAAGTATCATGAAGATTGGATGAAAAAATATATGTTGAGATTTCAGGAGACTCTAGGGTGTTGGAAGTTTGGCAACCCCTTTCAGTATAAGTGTTATTCGCCAGTCCCAGCTTTAGGATACAAGAGGAAACAAACCTTAGAGATAGAACGTAGAACTACTTTATTGTGTCAAGTTTCAAGAAGCTAGCACAAACCGTGTTTGATTTAGAGTTCTAACTGCATCTGTCAATATATTGAAAAACAGAGTGAAACCTAAAAATTCAAACTGTTACTCCAAAAGAATGCTTCAATCTAGGAGAACTAAACTTTGGCATCCAAGTGGGATTGGTGTACTGATCATTACTTGAAAGTATGATGAAAATTGGATGAAAAAATATATGTTGAGATTTCAGGAGACTCTAGTGTGTTGGATGTTTGGCAACCCCTTTCTGTATAAGTGTTATTCGCCAGTCCCAGCTTTAGGATACAAGAGGAAACAAACCTTAGAGATAGAACGTAGAATTACTTTATTGTGTCAAGTTTCAAGAAGCTAGCACAAACCGTGTTTGATTTAGAGTTCTAACTGCATCTGTCAATACAGGAGAAAACAGAGTGAAACCTATAATTTCTAACTGTTCCTGCAAACGAATGCTACAACCTAGAAGAACAAAACTTGGGCATCCACGTTTGATTGGTGTACTGATCAATACTTGAATGAATCATGAAGATTGGATGAAAAAATATATGTTGAGATTTCAGGAGATGGTAGTTTTTTGGAAGCTTAACAACGCCTTTCATTGAAAGTGTTATTCGCCAGTCTCTGCTTAAGGCTACATCAAGAGGAAACAAACCTTAGAGATAGAACGTAGAACTACTTTATTGTGTCAAGTTTCAAGAAGCTAGCACAAACCATGTTTGATTTAGAGTTCGAACTGCATCTGTCAATATAGGAGAAAACAGAGTGAAAAATAAAAATTCAAACTGTTACTGCAAACGAATGCTTCAAGCTAGGAGAACGAAACTTGAACATCCACGTTTTATTGGTGTACTGCTGATTACATGAAATTATCATGAAGGTCGGAAAAAAAAATATGTTGAGATTTCAAAAGACTGTAGTATTTTGGCAGCCTAACAACGCCTTTCATTGAATGTGTCTTTCGTCAGTCTCTGCTTAGGTCTACATCCAGAGGAAACAAAAAATAAAAATAGAATGTAGAACTACTTTACTGTTTCAAGTTTCAAGAAGCTAGCACAAACCGTGTTTGATTTAGAGTTCGAACTACATTTGTCAATATAGGAGAAAACAGAGTGAAACCTAAAAATTCAAACTGTTACTCCAAAAGAATGCTTCAATGTAGGAGAACTAAACTTTGGCATCCAAGTGGGATTGGTGTACTGATCATTACTTGAAAGTATCATGAAGATTGGATGAAAAAATATATGTTGAGATTTCAGGAGACTCTAGGGTGTTGGAAGTTTGGCAACCCCTTTCAGTATAAGTGTTATTCGCCAGTCCCAGCTTTAGGATACAAGAGGAAACAAACCTTAGAGATAGAACGTAGAACTACTTTATTGTGTCAAGTTTCAAGAAGCTAGCACAAACCGTGTTTGATTTAGAGTTCTAACTGCATCTGTCAATATAGGGGAAAACAGAGTGAAACCTAAAAATTCAAACTGTTACTCCAAAAGAATGCTTCAATCTAGGAGAACTAAACTTTGGCATCCAAGTGGGATTGGTGTACTGATCATTACTTGAAAGTATCATGAAGATTGGATGAAAAAATATATGTTGAGATTTCAGGAGACTCTAGTGTGTTGGAAGTTTGACAACCCCTTTCAGTATAAGTGTTATTCGCCAGTGCCAGCTTTAGGATACAAGAGGAAACAAACCTTAGAGATAGAACGTAGAACTACTTTATTGTGTCAAGTTTCAAGAAGCTAGCACAAACCGTGTTTGATTTAGAGTTCTAACTGCATCTGTCAATATAGGAGAAAACAGAGTGAAACCTATAATTTCTAACTGTTCCTGCAAACGAATGCTACAACCTAGAAGAACAAAACTTGGGCATCCACGTTTGATTGGTGTACTGATCAATACTTGAAAGAATCATGAAGATTGGATGAAAAAATATATGTTGAGATTTCAGGAGACGGTAGTTTTTTGGAAGCTTAACAACGCCTTTCATTGAAAGTGTTATTCGCCAGTCTCTGCTTAAGGCTACATCAAGAGGAAACAAATCTTAGAGACAGAACGTAGAACTACTTTTTTGTGTCAAGTTTCAAGAAGCTACCACAAACCATGTTTGATTTAGAGTTCGAAATGCATCTGTCAATATAGGAGAAAACAGAGTGAAAACTAAAAATTCAAACTGTTACTGCAAACGAATGCTTCAGCCTAGGAGAACGAAACTTGAACATCCACGTTTTATTGGTGTACTGCTGATTACATGAAATTATCATGAAGTTCGGAGAAAAAAATATGTTGAGATTTCAGGAGACTGTAGTATTTTGGCAGCCTAACAACGCCTTTCATTGAATGTGTCTTTCGTCAGTCTCTGCTTAGGTCTCCATCCAGAGGAAACAAAAAATAAAAATAGAATGTAGAACTACTTTACTGTTTCAAGTTTCAAGAAGCTAGCACAAACCGTGTTTGATTTAGAGTTCGAACTGCATCTGTCAATATAGGAGAAAACAGAGTGAAAACTAAAAATTCAAACTGTTACTGCAAACGAATGCTTCAAGCTAGGAGAACGAAACTTGAACATCCACGTTTTATTGGTGTACTGCTGATTACATGAAATTATCATGAAGGTCGGAAAAAAAAATATGTTGAGATTTCAAAAGACTGTAGTATTTTGGCAGCCTAACAACGCCTTTCATTGAATGTGTCTTTCGTCAGTCTCTGCTTAGGTCTACATCCAGAGGAAACAAAAAATAAAAATAGAATGTAGAACTACTTTACTGTTTCAAGTTTCAAGAAGCTAGCACAAACCGTGTTTGATTTAGAGTTCGAACTACATTTGTCAATATAGGAGAAAACAGAGTGAAACCTAAAAATTCAAACTGTTACTCCAAAAGAATGCTTCAATGTAGGAGAACTAAACTTTGGCATCCAAGTGGGATTGGTGTACTGATCATTACTTGAAAGTATCATGAAGATTGGATGAAAAAATATATGTTGAGATTTCAGGAGACTCTAGGGTGTTGGAAGTTTGGCAACCCCTTTCAGTATAAGTGTTATTCGCCAGTCCCAGCTTTAGGATACAAGAGGAAACAAACCTTAGAGATAGAACGTAGAACTACTTTATTGTGTCAAGTTTCAAGAAGCTAGCACAAACCGTGTTTGATTTAGAGTTCTAACTGCATCTGTCAATATAGGGGAAAACAGAGTGAAACCTAAAAATTCAAACTGTTACTCCAAAAGAATGCTTCAATCTAGGAGAACTAAACTTTGGCATCCAAGTGGGATTGGTGTACTGATCATTACTTGAAAGTATGATGAAGATTGGATGAAAAAATATATGTTGAGATTTCAGGAGACTCTAGTGTGTTGGAAGTTTGGCAACCCCTTTCAGTATAAGTGTTATTCGCCAGTCCCAGCTTTAGGATACAAGAGGAAACAAACCTTAGAGATAGAACGTAGAACTACTTTATTGTGTCAAGTTTCAAGAAGCTAGCACAAACCGTGTTTGATTTAGAGTT
Organism: Callospermophilus lateralis; assembly: GCF_048772815.1. NCBI lineage: Eukaryota > Metazoa > Chordata > Mammalia > Rodentia > Sciuridae > Callospermophilus > Callospermophilus lateralis. The sequence goes on along the minus strand of NW_027513803.1, from coordinate 58,931 downwards.
CTTACTGCATCTGTCAATATAGGAGAAAACAGAGTGATACCTATAATTTCTAACTGTTCCTGCAAACAAATGCTACAACCTAGAAGAACAAAACTTGGGCATCCACGTTTGATTGGTGTACTGATCAATACTTGAAAGAATCATGAAGATTGGATGAAAAAATATATGTTGAGATTTCAGGAGATGGTAGTTTTTTGGAAGCTTAACAACGCCTTTCATTGAAAGTGTTATTCGCCAGTCTCTGCTTAAGGCTACATCAAGAGGAAACAAACCTTAGAGATAGAACGTAGAACTACTTTATTGTGTCAAGTTTCAAGAAGCTAGCACAAACAATGTTTGATTTAGAGTTCGAACTGCATCTGTCAATATAGGAGAAAACAGAGTGAAAACTAAAAATTCAAACTGTTACTGCAAACGAATTCTTCAAGCTAGGAGAACGAAACTTGAACATCCACGTTTTATTGGTGTACTGCTGATTACATGAAATTATCATGAAGTTCGGAAAAAAAAATACGTTGAGATTTCAGGAGACTGTAGTATTTTGGCAGCCTAACAACGCCTTTCATTGAATGTGTCTTTCGTCAGTCTCTGCTTAGGTCTACATCCAGAGGAAACAAAAAATAAAAATAGAATGTAGATCTACTTTACTGTTTCAAGTTTCAAGAAGCTAGCACAAACCGTGTTTGATTTAGATTTAGAACTACATTTGTCAATATAGGAGAAAACAGAGTGAAACCTAAAAATTCAAACTGTTACTCCAAAAGAATGCTTCAATCTAGGAGAACTAAAATTGGCATCCAAGTGGGATTGGTGTACTGATCATTACTTGAAAGTATCATGAAGATTGGATGAAAAAATATATGTTGAGATTTCAGGAGACTCTAGTGTGTTGGAAGTTTGGCAACCCCTTTCAGTATAAGTGTTATTTGCCAGTCCCAGCTTTAGGATACAGAGGAAACAAACCTTAGAGATAGAACGTAGAACTACTTTATTGTGTCAAGTTTCAAGAAGCTAGCACAAACCGTGTTTGATTTTGAGTTCTAACTGCATCTGTCAATATAGGGGAAAACAGAGTGAAACCTAAAAATTCAAACTGTTACTCCAAAAGAATGCTTCAATCTAGGAGAACTAAACTTTGGCATCCAAGTGGGATTGGTGTACTGATCATTACTTGAAAGTATCATGAAGATTGGATGAAAAAATATATGTTGAGATTTCAGGAGACTCTAGTGTGTTGGAAGTTTGGCAACCCCTTTCAGTATAAGTGTTATTCGCCAGTCCCAGCTTTAGGATACAAGAGGAAACAAACCTTCGAGATAGAACGTAGAACTACTTTATTGTGTCAAGTTTCAAGAAGCTAGCACAAACCGTGTTTGATTTAGAGTTCTAACTGCATCTGTCAATATAGGAGAAAACAGAGTGAAACCTATAATTTCTAACTGTTCCTGCAAACGAATGCTACAACCTAGAAGAACAAAACTTGGGCATCCACGTTTGATTGGTGTACTGATCAATACTTGAAAGAATCATGAAGATTGGATGAAAAAATATATGTTGAGATTTCAGGAGACGGTAGTTTTTTGGAAGCTTAACAACGCCTTTCATTGAAAGTGTTATTCGCCAGTCTCTGCTTAAGGCTACATCAAGAGGAAACAAACCTTAGAGATAGAACGTAGAACTACTTTATTGTGTCAAGTTTCAAGAAGCTAGCACAAACCATGTTTGATTTAGAGTTCGAACTGCATCTGTCAATATAGGAGAAAACAGAGTGAAAACTAAAAATTCAAACTGTTACTGCAAACGAATGCTTCAAGCTAGGAGAACGAAATTTGAACATCCACGTTTTATTGGTGTACTGCTGATTACATGAAATTATCATGAAGGTCGGAAAAAAAAATATGTTGAGATTTCAAAAGACTGTAGTATTTTGGCAGCCTAACAACGCCTTTCATTGAATGTGTCTTTCGTCAGTCTCTGCTTAGGTCTACATCCAGAGGAAACAAAAAATAAAAATAGAATGTAGAACTACTTTACTGTTTCAAGTTTCAAGAAGCTAGCACAAACCGTGTTTGATTTAGAGTTCGAACTACATTTGTCAATATAGGAGAAAACAGGGTGAAACCTAAAAATTCAAACTGTTACTCCAAAAGAATGCTTCAATCTAGGAGAACTAAACTTTGGCATCCAAGTGGGATTGGTGTACTGATCATTACTTGAAAGTATCATGAAGATTGGATGAAAAAATATATGTTGAGATTTCAGGAGACTCTAGTGTGTTGGAAGTTTGGCAACCCCTTTCAGTATAAGTGTTATTCGCCCGTCCCAGCTTTAGGATACAAGAGGAAACAAACCTTAGAGATAGAACGTAGAACTACTTTATTGTGTCAAGTTTCAAGAAGCTAGCACAAACCGTGTTTGATTTAGAGTTCTAACTGCATCTGTCAATATAGGGAAAAACAGAGTGAAACCTAAAAATTTAAACTGTTACTCCAAAAGAATGCTTCAATCTAGGAGAACTAAACTTTGGCATCCAAGTGGGATTGGTGTACTGATCATTACTTGAAAGTATGATGAAGATTGGATGAAAAAATATATGTTGAGATTTCAGGAGACTCTAGTGTGTTGGAAGTTTGGCAACCCCTTTCAGTATAAGTGTTATTCGCCACTCCCAGCTTTAGGATACAAGAGGAAACAAACCTTAGAGATAGAACGTAGAACTACTTTATTGTGTCAAGTTTCAAGAAGCTAGCACAAACCGTGTTTGATTTAGAGTTCTTACTGCATCTGTCAATATAGGAGAAAACAGAGTGATACCTATAATTTCTAACTGTTCCTGCAAACAAATGCTACAACCTAGAAGAACAAAACTTGGGCATCCACGTTTGATTGGTGTACTGATCAATACTTGAAAGAATCATGAAGATTGGATGAAAAAATATATGTTGAGATTTCAGGAGATGGTAGTTTTTTGGAAGCTTAACAACGCCTTTCATTGAAAGTGTTATTCGCCAGTCTCTGCTTAAGGCTACATCAAGAGGAAACAAACCTTAGAGATAGAACGTAGAACTACTTTATTGTGTCAAGTTTCAAGAAGCTAGCACAAACAATGTTTGATTTAGAGTTCGAACTGCATCTGTCAATATAGGAGAAAACAGAGTGAAAACTAAAAATTCAAACTGTTACTGCAAACGAATTCTTCAAGCTAGGAGAACGAAACTTGAACATCCACGTTTTATTGGTGTACTGCTGATTACATGAAATTATCATGAAGTTCGGAAAAAAAAATATGTTGAGATTTCAGGAGACTGTAGTATTTTGGCAGCCTAACAACGCCTTTCATTGAATGTGTCTTTCGTCAGTCTCTGCTTAGGTCTACATCCAGAGGAAACAAAAAATAAAAATAGAATGTAGATCTACTTTACTGTTTCAAGTTTCAAGAAGCTAGCACAAACCGTGTTTGATTTAGATTTAGAACTACATTTGTCAATATAGGAGAAAACAGAGTGAAACCTAAAAATTCAAACTGTTACTCCAAAAGAATGCTTCAATCTAGGAGAACTAAAATTGGCATCCAAGTGGGATTGGTGTACTGATCATTACTTGAAAGTATCATGAAGATTGGATGAAAAAATATATGTTGAGATTTCAGGAGACTCTAGTGTGTTGGAAGTTTGGCAACCCCTTTCAGTATAAGTGTTATTTGCCAGTCCCAGCTTTAGGATACAGAGGAAACAAACCTTAGAGATAGAACGTAGAACTACTTTATTGTGTCAAGTTTCAAGAAGCTAGCACAAACCGTGTTTGATTTTGAGTTCTAACTGCATCTGTCAATATAGGGGAAAACAGAGTGAAACCTAAAAATTCAAACTGTTACTCCAAAAGAATGCTTCAATCTAGGAGAACTAAACTTTGGCATCCAAGTGGGATTGGTGTACTGATCATTACTTGAAAGTATCATGAAGATTGGATGAAAAAATATATGTTGAGATTTCAGGAGACTCTAGTGTGTTGGAAGTTTGGCAACCCCTTTCAGTATAAGTGTTATTCGCCAGTCCCAGCTTTAGGATACAAGAGGAAACAAACCTTAGAGATAGAACGTAGAACTACTTTATTGTGTCAAGTTTCAAGAAGCTAGCACAAACCGTGTTTGATTTAGAGTTCTAACTGCATCTGTCAATATAGGAGAAAACAGAGTGAAACCTATAATTTCTAACTGTTCCTGCAAACGAATGCTACAACCTAGAAGAACAAAACTTGGGCATCCACGTTTGATTGGTGTACTGATCAATACTTGAAAGAATCATGAAGATTGGATGAAAAAATATATGTTGAGATTTCAGGAGACGGTAGTTTTTTGGAAGCTTAACACGCCTTTCATTGAAAGTGTTATTCGCCAGTCTCTGCTTAAGGCTACATCAAGAGGAAACAAACCTTAGAGATAGAACGTAGAACTACTTTATTGTGTCAAGTTTCAAGAAGCTACCACAAACCATGTTTGACTTAGAGTTCGAACTGCACCTGACAATATAGGAGAAAACAGAGTGAAATCTAAAAATTCAAACTGTTACTGCAAACGAATGCTTCAAGCTAGGAGAACGAAACTTGAACATCCACGTTTTATTGGTGTACTGCTGATTACATGAAATTATCATGAAGTTCGGAAAAAAAAATATGTTGAGATTTCAGGAGACTGTAGTATTTTGGCAGCCTAACAACGCCTTTCATTGAATGTGTCTTTCGTCAGTCTCTGCTTAGGTCTACATCCAGAGGAAACAAAAAATAAAAATAGAATGTAGAACTACTTTACTGTTTCAAGTTTCAAGAAGCTAGCACAAACCGTGTTTGATTTAGAGTTCGAACTGCATCTGTCAATATAGGGGAAAACAGAGTGAAACCTAAAAATTCAAACTGTTACTCCAAAAGAATGCTTCAATCTAGGAGAACTAAACTTTGGCATCCAAGTGGGATTGGTGTACTGATCATTACTTGAAAGTATCATGAAGATTGGATGAAAAAATATATGTTGAGATTTCAGGAGACTCTAGTGTGTTGGAAGTTTGGCAACCCCTTTCAGTATAAGTGTTATTCGCCAGTCCCAGCTTTAGGATACAAGAGGAAACAAACCTTAGAGATAGAACGTAGAACTACTTTATTGTGTCAAGTTTCAAGAAGCTAGCACAAACCGTGTTTGATTTATAGTTCTAACTGCATCTGTCAATATAGGAGAAACAGAGTGAAACCTATAATTTCTAACTGTTCCTGCAAACGAATGCTACAAACTAGAAGAACAAAGCTTGGGCATCCACGTTTGATTGGTGTACTGATGAATACTTGAAAGAATCATGAAGATTGGATGAAAAAATATATGTTGAGATTTCAGGAGACGGTAGTTTTTTGGAAGCTTAACAACGCCTTTCATTGAAAGTGTTATTCGCCAGTCTCTGCTTAAGGCTACATCAAGACGAAACAAATCTTAGAGATAGAACGTAGAACTACTTTATTGTGTCAAGTTTCAAGAAGCTACCACAAACCATGTTTGATTTAGAGTTCGAACTGCATCTGTCAATATAGGAGAAAACAGAGTGAAAACTAAAAATTCAAACTGTTACTGCAAACGAATGCTTCAAGCTAGGAGAACGAAACTTGAACATCCACGTTTCATTGGTGTACTGCTGATTACATGAAATTATCATGAAGGTCAGAAAAAAAAATATGTTGATATTTCAGGAGACTGTAGTATTTTGGCAGCCTAACAACGCCTTTCATTGAATGTGTCTTTCGTCAGTCTCTGCTTAGGTCTACATCCAGAGGAAACAAAAAATAAAAAATAGAATGTAGAACTACTTTACTGTTTCAAGTTTCAAGAAGCTAGCACAAACCCTGGTTTGATTTAGAGTTCGAACTACATTTGTCAATATAGGAGAAAACAGAGTGAAACCTAAAAATTCAAACTGTTACTCCAAAAGAATGCTTCAATCTAGGAGAACTAAACTTTGGCATCCAAGTGGGATTGGTGTACTGATCATTACTTGAAAGTATCGTGAAGATTGGATGAAAAAATATATGTTGAGATTTCAGGAGACTCTAGTGTGTTGGAAGTTTGGCAACCCCTTTCAGTATAAGTGTTATTCGCCAGTCCCAGCTTTAGGATACAAGAGGAAACAAACCTTAGAGATAGAACGTAGAACTACTTTATTGTGTCAAGTTTCAAGAAGCTAGCACAAACCGTGTTTGATTTAGAGTTCTAACTGCATCTGTCAATATAGGAGAAAACAGAGTGAAACCTATAATTTCTAACTGTTCCTGCAAACGAATGCTACAACCTAGAAGAACAAAACTTGGGCATCCACGTTTGATTGGTGTACTGATCAATACTTGAAAGAATCATGAAGATTGGATCAAAAAATATATGTTGAGATTTCAGAGACGGTAGTTTTTTGGAAGCTTAACACGCCTTTCATTGAAAGTGTTATTCGCCAGTCTCTGCTTAAGGCTACATCAAGTGGAAACAAAGCTTAGAGATAGAACGTAGAACTACATTATTGTGTCAAGTTTCAAGAAGCTAGCACAAACCATGTTTTCATTTAGAGTTCGAACTGCATCTGTCAATATAGGAGAAAACAGAGTGAAAACTAAAAATTCAAACTGTTACTGCAAACGAATGCTTCAACCTAGGAGAACGAAACTTGAACATCACGTTTTATTGGTGTAATGCTCATTACTTGAAATTATCATGAAGGTCGGGAAAAAAAAATATGTTGAGATTTCAGGAGACTGTAGTATTTTGACAGCCTAACAACGCCTTTCATTGAATGTGTCTTTCGTCAGTCTCTGCTTAGGTCTCCATCCAGAGGAAACAAAAAATAAAAATAGAATGTAGAACTACTTTACTGTTTCAAGTTTCAAGAAGCTAGCACAAACCGTGTTTGATTTAGAGTTCGAACTACATTCGTCAATATAGGAGAAAACAGAGTGAAACCTAAAAATTCAAAATGTTACTCCAAAAGAATGCTTCAATCTAGGAGAACTAAACTTTGGAATCCAAGTGGGATTGGTGTACTGATCATTACTTGAAAGTATCATGAAGATTGGATGAAAAAATGTATGTTGAGATTTCAGGAGACTCTAGTTTGTTGGAAGTTTGGCAAACCCTTTCAGTATAAGTGTTATTCGTAGTCCCAGCTTTAGGATACAAGAGGAAACAAACCTTAGAGATAGAACGTAGAACTACTTTATTGTGTCAAGTTTCAAGAAGCTAGCACAAACCGTGTTTGATTTAGAGTTCGAACTGCATCTGTCAATATAGGAGAAAACAGAGTGAAACTTATAATTTGTAACTGTTCCTGCAAACGAATGCTACAACCTAGAAGAACAAACGTGGGCATCCACGTTCGATTGGTGTACTGATCAATACTTGAAAAATCATGAAGATTGGATGAAAAAGTATATGTTGAGATTTCAGGAGACGGTAGTTTTTTGGAAGCTTAACAACGGCCTTTCATTGAAAGTGTTATTCGCCAGTCTCTGCCCAAGGCTACATCAAGAGGAAACAAACCTTAGAGATAGAACGTAGAACTACTTTATTGTGTCAAGTTTCAAGAAGCTAGCACAAACCGTGTTTGATTTTGAGTTCGAACTACATTTGTCTATATAGGAGAAAACAGAGTGAAACCTAAATATTCAAACTGTTACTCCAAAAGAATGCTTCAATCTAGGAGAACTAAACTTTGGCATCCAAGTGGGATTAGTGCACTGATCATTACTTGAAAGTATCATGAAGATTGGATGAAAAAATATATGTTGAGATTTCAGGAGACTCAAGTGTGTTGGAAGTTTGGCAACCCCTTCCAGTATAAGTGTTATTCGCCAGTCGCAGCTTTAGGATACAAGAGGAAACAAACCTTAGAGATAGAACGTAGAACTACTTTACTGTGTCAAGTTTCAAGAAGCTAGCACAAACCGTGTTTTATTTAGAGTTCTAACTGCATCTGTCAATATAGGAGAAAACAGAGTGAAACCTATAATTTCTAACTGTTCCTGCAAACGAATGCTACAACCTAGAAGAACAAAACTTGGGCATCCACGTTTGATTGGTGTACTGATCAATACTTGAAAGAATCATGAAGATCTGATGAAAAAATATATGTTGAGATTTCAGGAGACGGTAGTTTTTTGGAAGCTTAACAACGCCTTTCATTGAAAGTGTTATTCGCCAGTCTCTGCTTAAGGCTACATCAAGAGGAAACAAAACTTAGAGATAGAACGTAGAACTACTTTATTGTGTCAAGTTTCAAGAAGCTAGCACAAACCATGTTTGATTCAGAGTTCGAACTGCATCTGTCAATATAGGAGAAAACAGAGAGAAAACTAAAAATTCAAACTGTTACTGCAAACGAATGCTTCAACCTAGGAGAACGAAACTTGAACATCCACGTTTTATTGGTGTACTGCTCATTACTTGAAATTATCATGAGTTCGGAAAAAAAAATATGTTGAGATTTCAGGAGACTGTTGTATTTTGGCAGCCTAACAACGCCTTTCATTGAATGTGTCTTTCGTCAGTCTCTGCTTAGGTCTCCATCCAGAGGAAACAAAAAATAAAAATAGAATGTAGAACTACTTTACTGTTTCAAGTTTCAAGAAGCTAGCACAAACCGTGTTTGATTTAGAGTTCGAACTACATTTGTCAATATAGGAGAAAACAGAGTGAAACCTAAAAACTCAAACTGTTACTCCAAAAGAATGCTTCAATCTAGGAGAACTAAACTTTGGCATCCAAGTGGGATTGGTGTACTGATCATTACTTGAAAGTATCATGAAGATTGGATGAAACAATATATGTTGAGATTTCACGAGACTCTAGTGTGTTGGAAGTTTGGCAACCCCTTTCAGTATAAGTGTTATTCGCCAGTCCCAGCTTTAGGATACAAGAGGAAACAAACCTTAGAGATAGAACGTAGAACAACTTTATTGTGTCAAGTTTCAAGAAGCTAGCACAAACCGTGTTTTGATTTAGAGTTCGAACTGCATCTGTCAATATAGGAGAAAACAGAGTGAAACCTATAATTTCTAACTGTTCCTGCAAACGAATGCTACAACCTAGAAGAACAAAACTTGGGCATCCACGTTTGATTGGTGTACTGATCAATACTTGAAAGAATCATGAAGATTGGATGAAAAAATATATGTTGAGATTTCGATAGACGGTAGTTTTTGGGAAGCTTAACAACGCCTTTCAATGAAAGTGTTATTCGCAAGTCTCTGCTTAAGGCTACATCAAGAGGAAACAAACCTTAGAGATAGAACGTAGAACTACTTTATTGTGTCAAGTTTCAAGAAGCTAGCACAAACCATGTTTGATTTAGAGTTCGAACTGCATCTGTCAATATACGAGAAAACAGAGTGAAAACTAAAAATTCAAACTTTTACTGCAAACGAATGCTTCAAGCTAGGAGAACGAAACCTGAACATCCCCGTTTTATTGGTGTACTGCTGATTAAATAAGATTATCATGAAGGTCGCAAAATAAAAATATGTTGAGATTTCAGGAGACTGTAGTATTTTGGCAGCCTAATAACGCCTTTCATTGAATGTGTCTTTCGTCAGTCTCTGCTTAGGTCTACATCCAGAGGAAACAAAAAATAAAATAGAATGTAGAACTACTTTATTGTGTCAAGTTTCAAGAAGCTAGCACAAACCGTGTTTGATTTAGAGTTCGAACTACATTTGTCAATATAGGAGAAAACAGAGTGAAACCTAAAAATTCAAACTGTTACTCCAAAAGAATGCTTCAATCTAGGAGAACTAAACTTTGGCATCCAAGTGGGATTGGTGTACTGATCATTACTTGAAAGTATCATGAAGATTGGATGAAAAAATATATGTTGAGGTTTCAGGAGACTCTAGTGTGTTGGAAGTTTGGCAACCCCTTTCAGTATAAGTGTTATTGGCCAGTCCCAGCTTTAGGATACAAGAGGAAACAAACCTTAGAGATAGAACGTAGAACTACTTTATTGTGTCAAGTTTCAAGAAGCTAGCACAAACCGTGTTTGATTTAGAGTTCTAACTGCATCTGTCAATATAGGAGAAAACAGAGTGAAACCTATAATTTCTAACTGTTCCTGCAAACGAATGCTACAACCTAGAAAGAACAAAACTTGGGCATCCACGTTTGATTGGTGTACTGATCAATACCTGAAAGAATCATGAAGATTGGATGAAAAAATATATGTTGAGATTTCAGGAGACGGTAGTTTTTTGGAAGCTTAACAACGCCTTTCATTGAAAGTGTTATTCGCCAGTCTCTGCTTAAGGCTACATCAGGAGAAAACAAATCTTAGAGATAGAACGTAGAACTACTTTATTGTGTCAAGTTTCAAGAAGCTACCACAAACCATGTTTGATTTAGAGTTCGAACTGCATCTGTCAATATAAGAGAAAACAGAGTGAAAACTAAAAATTCAAACTGTTACTGCAAACGAATGCTTCACCTAGGAGAACGAAACTTGAACATCCACGTTTTATTGGTGTACTGCTGATTACATGAAATTATCATGAAGTTCGAAAAAAAAAATATGTTGAGATTTCAGGAGACTGTAGTATTTGCCAGCCTAACAATGCCTTTCATTGAATGTGTCTTTCGTCAGTCTCTGCTTAGGTCTACATCCAGAGGAAACAAAAAATAAAAATAGAATGTAGAACTACTTTACTGTTTCAAGTTTCAAGAAGCTAGCACAAACCGTGTTTGATTTAGAGTTCGAACTACATTTGTCAATATAGGAGAAAACAGAGTGAAACCTAAAAATTCAAACTGTTACTCCAAAAGAATGCTTCAATCTAGGAGAACTAAACTTTGGCATCCAAGTGGGATTGGTGTACTGATCATTACTTGAAAGTATCATGAAGATTTCATGAAAAAATATATGTTGAGATTTCAGGAGACTCTAGTGTGTTGGAAGTTTGGCAACCCCTTTCAGTATAAGTGTTATTTGCCAGTCCCAGCTTTAGGATACAAGAGGAAACAAACCTTAGAGATAGAACGTAGAACTACTTTATAGTGTCAAGTTTCAAGAAGCTAGCACAAACCGTGTTTGATTTAGAGTTCTAACTGCATCTGTCAATATAGGGGAAAACAGAGTGAAACCTAAAAATTCAAACTGTTACTCCAAAAGAATGCTTCAATCTAGGAGAACTAAACTTTGGCATCCAAGTGGGATTGGTGTACTGAACTTGAAAGTATCATGAAGATTGGATGAAAAAATATATGTTGAGATTTCAGGAGACTCTAGTGTGTTGGAAGTTTGGCAACCCCTTTCAGTATAAGTGTTATTCGCCAGTCCCAGCTTTAGGATACAAGAGGAAACAAACCTTAGAGATAGAACGTAGAACTACTTTATTGTGTCAAGTTTCAAGAAGCTAGCACAAACCGTGTTTGATTTAGAGTTCTAACTGCATCTGTCAATATAGGAGAAAACAGAGTGAAACCTATAATTTCTAACTGTTCCTGCAAACGAATGCTACAAACTAGAAGAACAAAACTTGGGCATCCACGTTTGATTGGTGTACTGATCAATACTTGAAAGAATCATGAAGATTGGATGAAAAAATATATGTTGAGATTTCAGGAGACGGTAGTTTTTTGGAAGCTTAACAACGCCTTTCATTGAAAGTGTTATTCGCCAGTCTCTGCTTAAGGCTACATCAAGACGAAACAAATCTTAGAGATAGAACGTAGAACTACTTTATTGTGTCAAGTTTCAAGAAGCTACCACAAACCATGTTTGATTTAGAGTTCGAACTGCATCTGTCAATATAGGAGAAAACAGAGTGAAAACTAAAAATTCAAACTGTTACTGCAAACGAATGCTTCAAGCTAGGAGAACGAAACTTGAACATCCACGTTTCATTGGTGTACTGCTGATTACATAAAATTATCATGAAGGTCGGAAAAAAAAATATGTTGAGATTTCAGGAGACTGTAGTATTTTGGCAGCCTAACAACGCCTTTCATTGAATGTGTCTTTCGTCAGTCTCTGCTTAGGTCTACATCCAGAGGAAACAAAAAATAAAAATAGAATGTAGAACTACTTTACTGTTTCAAGTTTCAAGAAGCTAGCACAAACCGTGTTTGATTTAGAGTTCGAACTACATTTGTCAATATAGGAGAAAACAGAGTGAAACCTAAAAATTCAAACTGTTACTCCAAAAGAATGCTTCAATCTAGGAGAACTAAACTTTGGCATCCAAGTGGGATTGGTGTACTGATCATTACTTGAAAGTATCATGAAGATCTGATGAAAAAATATATGTTGAGATTTCAGGAGACTCTACTGTGTTGGAAGTTTGGCAACCCCTTTCAATATAAGTGTTATTTGCCAGTCCCAGCTTTAGGATACAAGAGGAAACAAACCTTAGAGATAGAAATTAGAACTACTTTATTGTGTCAAGTTTCAAGAAGCTAGCACAAACCGTGTTTGATTTAGAGTTCTAACTGCATCTGTCAATATAGGAGAAAACAGAGTGAAACCTATAATTTCTAACTGTTCCTGCAAACGAATGCTACAACCTTGAAGAACAAAACTTGGGCATCCACGATTGATTGGTGTATTGATCAATACTTGAAAGAATCATGAAGATTGGATGAAAAAATATATGTTGAGATTTCAGGAGACGGTAGTTTTTTGGAAGCTTAACAACGCCTTTCATTTAAAGTGTTATTCGCCAGTCTCTGCTTAAGGCTACATCAAGAGGAAACAAACCTTAGAGATAGAACGTAGAACTACTTTATTGTGTCAAGTTTCAAGAAGCTAGCACAAACCATGTTTGATTTAGAGTTTGAACTGCATCTGTCAATATAGGAGAAAACATATTGAAAACTAAAAATTCAAACTGTTACTGCAAACGAATTCATCAACCTAGGAGAACGAAACTTGAACATCCACGTTTTATTGGTGTACTGCTCATTACTTGAAATTATCATGTAGGTCGGAAAAAAAATATGTTGAGATTTCAGGAGACAGTAGTATTTTGGCAGCCTAACAACGCCTTTCATTGAATGTGTCTTTCGTCAGTCTCTGCTTAGGTCTACATCCAGAGGAAACAAAAAATAAAAATAGAATGTAGAACTACTTTACTGTTTCAAGTTTCAAGAAGCTAGCACAAACCGTGTTTGATTTAGAGTTCGAACTACATTTGTCAATATAGGAGACAACAGAGTGAAAACTAAAAATTCAAACTGTTACTCCAAAAGAATGCTTCAATCTAGGAGAACTAAACTTTGGCATCCAAGTGGGATTGGTGTACTGATCATTACTTGAAAGTATCATGAAGATTGGATGAAAAAATATATGTTGAGATTTCAGGAGACTCTAGTGTGTTGGAAGTTTGGCAACCCCTTTCAGTATAAGTGTTATTCGCCAGTCCCAGCTTTAGGATACAAGAGGAAACAAACCTTAGAGATAGAACGTAGAACAACTTTATTGTGTCAAGTTTCAAGAAGCTAGCACAAACCGTGTTTGATTTAGAGTTCTAACTGCATTGTCAATATAGGAGAAAACAGAGTGAAACCTACAATTTCTAACTGTTCCTGCAAACGAATGCTACAACCTAGAAGAACAAAACTGGGGCATCCACGTTTGATTGGTGTACTGATTTATACTTGAAAGAATCATGAAGATTGGATGAAAAAATATATGTTGAGATTTCAGGAGACGGTAGTTTTTTTGGAAGCTTAACAACGCCTTTCATTGAAAGTGTTATTCGCCAGTCTCTGCTTAAGGCTACATCAAGAGGAAACAAACCTTAGATATAGAACGTAGAACTACTTTACTGTGTCAAGTTTCAAGAAGCTAGCACAACCGTGTTTGATTTAGAGTTCTAACTGCATCTGTCAATATAGGAGAAAACAGAGTAAAACCTATAATTTTAACTGTTCCTGCAAACGAATGCTACAACCTAGAAGAACAAAACTTGGGCATCCACGTTTGATTGGTGTACTGATCAATACTTGAAAGAATCATGAAGATTTAATGAAAAAATATATGTTGAGATTTCAGGAGACTCTAGTGAGTTGGAAGTTTATCAACCCCTTTCAGTATAAGTGTTATTCGCCAGTCCCAGCTTTAGGATACAAGAGGAAACAAACCTTAGAGATAGAACGTAGAACTACTTTATTGTGTCAAGTTTCAAGAAGCTAGCACAAACCGTGTTTGATTTAGAGTTCTAACTGCATCTGTCAGTATAGGAGAAAACAGAGTGAAACCTATAATTTCTAACTGTTCCTGCAAACGAATGCTACAACCTAGAAGAACAAAACTTGGGCATCCACGTTTGATTGGTGTATTGATCAATACTTGAAAGAATCATGAAGATTGGATGAAAAAAAATATGTTGAGATTTCAGGAGACGGTAGTTTTTTGGAAGCTTAACAACGCCTTTCATTGAAAGTGTTATTCGCCAGTCTCTGCTTAAGGCTACATCAAGAGGAAACAAATCTTAGAGATAGAACGTAGAACTACTTAATTGTGTCAAGTTTCAAGAAGCTACCACAAACCATGTTTGATTAGAGTTCGAACTGCATCTGTCAATATAGGAGAAAACAGAGTGAAAACTAAAAATTCAAACTGTTACTGCAAACGAATGCTTCAACCTAGGAGAACGAAACTTGAACATCCACGTTTTATTGGTGTACTGCTTATTACATGAAATTATCATGAAGTTCGGAAAAAAAAATATGTTGAGATTTCAGGAGACTGTAGTATTTTGGCAGCCTAACAACGCCTTTCATTGAATGTGTCTTTCGTCAGTCTCTGCTTAGGTCTCCATCCAGAGGAAACAAAAAATAAAAATAGAATGTAGAACTACTTTACTGTTTCAAGTTTCAAGAAGCTAGCACAAACCGTGTTTGATTTAGAGTTCGAACTACATTTGTCAATATAGGAGAAAACAGAGTGAAACCTAAAAATTCAAACTGTTACTCCAAAAGAATGCTTCAATCTAGGAGAACTAAACTTTGGCATCCAAGTGGGATTGGTGTACTGATCATTACTTGAAAGTATCATGAAGATTGGATGAAAAAATACATGTTGAGATTTCAGGAGACTCTAGTGTGTTGGCAGTTTGGCAACCCCTTTCAGTATAAGTGTTATTCGTAGTCCCAGCTTTAGGATACAAGAGGAAACAAACCTTAGAGATAGAACGTAGAACTACTTTATTGTGTCAAGTTTCAAGAAGCTAGCACAAACCGTGTTTGATTTAGAGTTCTAACTGCATCTGTCAATATAGGAGAAAACAGAGTGAAACCTATAATTTCTAACTGTTCCTGCAAACGAATGCTACAACCTAGAAGAACAAAACTTGGGCATCCACGTTTGATTGGTGTACTGATCAATACTTGAAAGAATCATGAAGATTGGATGAAAAAATATATGTTGAGATTTCAGGAGACGGTAGTTTTTGGGAAGCTTAACAACGCCTTTCATTGTAAGTGTTATTCGCCAGTCTCTGCTTAAGGCTACATCAAGAGGAAACAAACCTTAGAGAGAGAACGTAGAACTTCTTTATTGTGTCAAGTTTCAAGAAGCTAGCACAAACCATGTTTGATTTAGTGTTCGAACTGCATCTGTCAATATACGAGAAAACAGAGTGAAAACTAAAAATTCAAACTGTTACTGCAAACGAATGCTTCAACCTAGGAGAACGAAACTTGAACATCCACGTTTTATTGGTGTAATGCTCATTACTTGAAATTATCATGAAGGTCGGGAAAAAAAAATATGTTGAGATTTCAGGAGACTGTAGTATTTTGACAGCCTAACAACGCCTTTCATTGAATGTGTCTTTCGTCAGTCTCTGCTTAGGTCTCCATCCAGAGGAAACAAAAAATAAAAATAGAATGTAGAACTACTTTACTGTTTCAAGTTTCAAGAAGCTGGCACAAACCGTGTTTGATTTAGAGTTCGAACTACATTCGTCAATATAGGAGAAAACAGAGTGAAACCTAAAAATTCAAACTGTTACTCCAAAAGAATGCTTCAATCTAGGAGAACTAAACTTTGGAATCCAAGTGGGATTGGTGTACTGATCATTACTTGAAAGTATCATGAAGATTGGATGAAAAAATGTATGTTGAGATTTCAGGAGACTCTAGTTTGTTGGAAGTTTGGCAAACCCTTTCAGTATAAGTGTTATTCGTAGTCCCAGCTTTAGGATACAAGAGGAAACAAACCTTAGAGATAGAACGTAGAACTACTTTATTGTGTCAAGTTTCAAGAAGCTAGCACAAACCGTGTTTGATTTAGAGTTCTAACTGCATCTGTCAATATAGGAGAAAACAGAGTGAAACCTATAATTTGTAACTGTTCCTGCAAACGAATGCTACAACCTAGAAGAACAAAACGTGGGCATCCACGTTCGATTGGTGTACTGATCAATACTTGAAAAAATCATGAAGATTGGATGAAAAAGTATATGTTGAGATTTCAGGAGACGGTAGTTTTTTGGAAGCTTAACAACGCCTTTCATTGAAAGTGTTATTCGCCAGTCTCTGCCCAAGGCTACATCAAGAGGAAACAAACCTTAGAGATAGAACGTAGAACTACTTTATTGTGTCAAGTTTCAAGAAGCTAGCACAAACCGTGTTTGATTTAGAGTTCGAACTACATTTGTCAATATAGGAGAAAACAGAGTGAAACCTAAATATTCAAACTGTTACTCCAAAAGAATGCTTCAATCTAGGAGAACTAAACTTTGGCATCCAAGTGGGATTAGTGCACTGATCATTACTTGAAAGTATCATGAAGATTGGATGAAAAAATATATGTTGAGATTTCAGGAGACTCTAGTGTGTTGGAAGTTTGGCAACCTTTTTCAGTATAAGTGTTATTCGCCAGTCGCAGCTTTAGGATACAAGAGGAAACAAACCTTAGAGATAGAACGTAGAACTACTTTATTGTGTCAAGTTTCAAGAAGCTAGCACAAACCGTGTTTTATTTAGAGTTCTAACTGCATCTGTCAATATAGGAGAAAACAGAGTGAAACCTATAATTTCTAACTGTTCCTGCAAACGAATTCTTCAAGCTAGGAGAACGAAACTTGAACATCCACGTTTTATTGGTGTACTGCTGATTACATGAAATTATCATGAAGGTCGGAAAAGAAAAATATGTTGAGATTTCAGGAGACTGTAGTATTTTGGCAGCCTAACAACGCCTTTCATTGAATGTGTCTTTCGTCAGTCTCTGCTTAGGTCTACATCCAGAGGAAACAAAAAATAAAAATAGAATGTAGAACTACTTTATTGTGTCAAGTTTCAAGAAGCTAGCACAAACCGTGTTGGATTTAGAGTTCGAACTACATTTGTCAATATAGGAGAAAACAGAGTGAAACCTAAAAACTCAAACTGTTACTCCAAAGGAATGCTTCAATCTAGGAGAACTAAACTTTGGCATCCAAGTGGGATTGGTGTACTGCTCATTACTTGAAAGTATCATGAAGATTGGATGAAAAAATATATGTTGAGATTTCACGAGACTCTAGTGTGTTGGAAGTTTGGCAACCCCTTTCAGTATAAGTGTTATTCGCCAGTCCCAGCTTTAGGATACAAGAGGAAACAAACCTTAGAGATAGAACGTAGAACAACTTTATTGTGTCAAGTTTCAAGAAGCTAGCACAAACCGTGTTTGATTTAGAGTTCGAACTGCATCTGTCAATATAGGAGAAAACAGAGTGAAACCTATAATTTCTAACTGTTCCTGCAAACGAATGCTACAACCTAGAAGAACAAAACTTGGGCATCCACGTTTGATTGGTGTACTGATCAATACTTGAAAGAATCATGAAGATTGGATCAAAAAATATATGTTGAGATTTCAAGAGACGGTAGTTTTTTGGAAGCTTAACACGCCTTTCATTGAAAGTGTTATTCGCCAGTCTCTGCTTAAGGCTACATCAAGTGGAAACAAACCTTAGAGATAGAACGTAGAACTACATTATTGTGTCAAGTTTCAAGAAGCTAGCACAAACCGTGTTTGATTTAGAGTTCTAACTGCATCTGTCAATATAGGAGAAAACAGAGTGAAACCTATAATTTCTAACTGTTCCTGCAAACGAATGCTACAACCTAGAAGAACAAAACTTGGGCATCCACGTTTGATTGGTGTACTGATCAATACTTGAAAGAATCATGAAGATCTGATGAAAAAATATATGTTGAGATTTCAGGAGACGGTAGTTTTTTGGAAGCTTAACAACGCCTTTCATTGAAAGTGTTATTCGCCAGTCTCTGCTTAAGGCTACATCAAGAGGAAACAAAACTTAGAGATAGAACGTAGAACTACTTTATTGTATCAAGTTTCAAGAAGCTAGCACAAACCATGTTTGATTTAGAGTTCTTACTGCATCTGTCAATATACGAGAAAACAGAGTGAAAACTAAAAATTCAAACTTTTACTGCAAACGAATGCTTCAAGCTAGGAGAACGAAACTTGAACATCCCCGTTTTATTGGTGTACTGCTGATTAAATAAAATTATCATGAAGGTCGGAAAAAAAAATATGTTGAGATTTCAGGAGACTGTAGTATTTTGGCAGCCTAATAACGCCTTTCATTGAATGTGTCTTTCGTCAGTCTCTGCTTAGGTCTACATCCAGAGGAAACAAAAAATAAAAATAGAATGTAGAACTACTTTATTGTGTCAAGTTTCAAGAAGCTAGCACAAACCGTGTTTGATTTAGAGTTCGAACTACATTTGTCAATATAGGAGAAAACAGAGTGAAACCTAAAAATTCAAACTGTTACTCCAAAAGAATGCTTCAATCTAGGAGAACTAAACTTTGGCATCCAAGTGGGATTGGTGTACTGATCATTACTTGAAAGTATCATGAAGATTGGATGAAAAAAATATATGTTGAGGTTTCAGGAGACTCTAGTGTGTTGGAAGTTTGGCAACCCCTTTCAGTATAAGTGTTATTCGTAGTCCCAGCTTTAGGATACAAGAGGAAACAAACCTTAGAGATAGAACGTAGAACTACTTTATTGTGTCAAGTTTCAAGAAGCTAGCACAAACCATGTTTGATTTAGAGTTCTAACTGCATCTGTCAATATAGGAGAAAACAGAGTGAAACCTATAATTTCTAACTGTTCCTGCAAAAGAATGCTACAAACTAGAAGAACAAAACTTGGGCATCCACGTTTGATTGGTGTACTGATCAATACATGAAAGAATCATGAAGATTGCATGAAAAGATATATGTTGAGATTTCAGGAGACGGTAGTTTTTTGGAAGCTTAACAACGCCTCTCATTGAAAGTGTTATTCGCCAGTGTCTGCTTAAGGGTACATCAAGAGGAAACAAACCTTAGAGATAGAATGTAGAACTACTTTATCGTGTCAAGTTTCAAGAAGCTAGCACAAACCATGTTTGATTTAGAGTTCGAACTGCATCTGTCAATATAGGAGAAAACAGAGTGAAAACTAAAAATTCAAACTGTTACTGCAAACGAATGCTTCAACCTAGGAGAACGAAACTTGAACATCCACGTTTTATTGGTGTACTGCTCATTACTTTAAATGATCATGAAGGTCGGAAAAAAATATGTTGAGATTTCAGGAGACTGTAGTATTTTGGCAGCCTAACAACGCCTTTCATTGAATGTGTCTTTCGTGAGTCTCTGCTTAGGTCTACATCCAGAGGAAACAAAAAATAAAAACAGAATGTAGAACTACTTTACTGTTTCAAGTTTCAAGAAGCTAGCACAAACCGTGTTTGATTTAGAGTTCGAACTACATTTGTCAATATAGGAGAAAACAGAGTGAAACCTAAAAATTCAAACTGTTACTCCAAAAGAATGCTACAATCTAGGAGAACTAAACTTTGGCATCCAAGTGGGATTGGTGTACTGATCATTACTTGAAAGTATCATGAAGATTGGATGAAAAAATATATGTTGAGATTTCAGGAGACTCTAGTGTGTTGGAAGTTTGGCAACCCCTTTCAGTATAAGTGTTATTCGCCAGTCCCAGCTTTAGGATACAAGAGGAAACAAACCTTAGAGATAGAACGTAGAACTACTTTATTGTGTCAAGTTTCAAGAAGCTAGCACAAACCGTGTTTGATTTAGAGTTCTAACTGCATCTGTCAATATAGGAGAAAACAGAGTGAAACCTATAATTTCTAACTGTTCCTGC
This sequence comes from Callospermophilus lateralis, assembly GCF_048772815.1. Classification (NCBI taxonomy): domain Eukaryota; kingdom Metazoa; phylum Chordata; class Mammalia; order Rodentia; family Sciuridae; genus Callospermophilus; species Callospermophilus lateralis. The sequence continues at coordinate 38,747 of NW_027513803.1, read as the reverse complement.
AAACGAATGCTACAACCTAGAAGAACAAAACTTGGGCATCCACGTTTGATTGGTGTACTGATCAATACTTGAAAGAATCATGAAGATTGGATGAAAAAATATATGTTGAGATTTCAGGAGACGGTAGTTTTTGGGAAGCTTAACAACGCCTTTCATTGAAAGTGTTATTCGCCAGTCTCTGCTTAAGGCTACATCAAGAGGAAACAAACCTTAGAGATAGAACGTAGAACTACTTTATCGTGTCAAGTTTCAAGAAGCTAGCACAAACCATGTTTGATTTAGAGTTCGAACTGCATCTGTCAATATAGGAGAAAACAGAGTGAAAACTAAAAATTCAAACTGTTACTGCAAACGAATGCTTCAAGCTAGGAGAACGAAACTTGAACATCCACGTTTTATTGGTGTACTGCTCATTACTTGAAATGATCATGAAGGTCGGAAAAAAAAATATGTTGAGATTTCAGGAGCCTGTAGTATTTTGGCAGCCTAACAACGCCTTTCATTGAATGTGTCTTTTGTCAGTCTCTGCTTAGGTCTACATCCAGAGGAAACAAAAAATAAAAATAGAATGTAGAACTACTTTACTGTTTCAAGTTTCAAGAAGCTAGCACAAACCGTGTTTGATTTAGAGTTCGAAATACATTTGTCAATATAGGAGAAAACAGAGTGAAACCTAAAAATTCAAACTGTTACTCCAAAAGAATGCTTCAGTCTAGGAGAACTAAACTTTGGCATCCAAGTGGGATTGGTGTACTGATCATTACTTGAAAGTATCATGAAGATTGGATGAAAAAATATATGTTGAGATTTCAGGAGACTCTAGTGTGTTGGAAGTTTGGCAACCCCTTTCAGTATAAGTGTTATTCACCAGTCCCAGCTTTAGGATACAAGAGGAAACAAACCTTAGAGATAGAATGTAGAACTACTTTACTGTGTCAAGTTTCAAGAAGCTAGCACAAACCGTGTTTGATTTAGAGTTCTAACTGCATCTGTCAATATAGGAGAAAACAGAGTGAAACCTATAATTTCTAACTGTTCCTGCAAACGAATGCTACAACCTAGAAGAACAAAACTTGGGCATCCACGTTTGATTGGTGTACTGATCAATACTTGAAAGAATCATGAAGATTGGATGAAAAAATATATGTTGAGATTTCAGGAGACGGTAGTTTTTTGGAAGCTAACAACGCCTTTCATTGAAAGTGTTATTCGCCAGTCTCTGCTTAAGGCTACATCAAGAGGAAACAAACCTTAGAGATAGAACGTAGAACTACTTTATTGTGTCAAGTTTCAAGAAGCTAGCACAAACCATGTTTGATTTAGAGTTCGAACTGCATCTGTCAATATAGGAGAAAACAGAGTGAAACCTATAATTTCTAACTGTTCCTGCAAACGAATGCTACAACCTAGAAGAACAAAACTTGGGCATCCACGTTTGATTGGTGTACTGATCAATACTTGAAAGAATCATGAAGATTGGATGAAAAAATATATGTTGAGATTTCAGGAGACTGTAGTTTTTTGGAAGCTTAACAACGCCTCTCATGAAAGAGTTATTCGCCAGTCTCTGCTTAAGGCTACATCAAGAGGAAACAAACCTTAGAGATAGAACGTAGAACTACTTTATTGTGTCAAGTTTCAAGAAGCTAGCACAAACCATGTTTGATTTAGAGTTCGAACTGCATCTGTCAATATAGGAGAAAACAGAGTGAAACCTATAATTTCTAACTGTTCCTGCAAAAGAATGCTACAAACTAGAAGAACAAAACTTGGGCATCCACGTTTGATTGGTGTACTGATCAATACATGAAAGAATCATGAAGATTGCATGAAAAGATATATGTTGAGATTTCAGGAGACGGTAGTTTTTTGGAAGCTTAACAACGCCTCTCATTGAAAGTGTTATTCGCCAGTGTCTGCTTAAGGGTACATCAAGAGGAAACAAACCTTAGAGATAGAATGTAGAACTACTTTATCGTGTCAAGTTTCAAGAAGCTAGCACAAACCATGTTTGATTTAGAATTCGAACTGCATCTGTCAATATAGGAGAAAACAGAGTGAAAACTAAAAATTCAAACTGTTACTGCAAACGAATGCTTCAACCTAGGAGAACGAAACTTGAACATCCACGTTTTATTGGTGTACTGCTCATTACTTTAAATGATCATGAAGGTCGGAAAAAAAATATGTTGAGATTTCAGGAGACTGTAGTATTTTGGCAGCCTAACAACGCCTTTCATTGAATGTGTCTTTCGTGAGTCTCTGCTTAGGTCTACATCCAGAGGAAACAAAAAATAAAAACAGAATGTAGAACTACTTTACTGTTTCAAGTTTCAAGAAGCTAGCACAAACCGTGTTTGATTTAGAGTGTGAACTGCATCTGTCAATATAGGAGAAAACAGAGTGAAACCTATAATTTCTAACTGTTCCTGCAAACGAATGCTACAACCTAGAAGAACAAAACTTGGGCATCCACGTTTGATTGGTGTACTGATCAATACTTGAAAGAATCATGAAGATTGGATGAAAAAATATATGTTGGGATTTCAGGAGACGGTAGTTTTTTGGAAGCTTAACAACGCCTTTCATTGAAAGTGTTATTCGCCAGGCTCTGCTTAAGGCTACATCAAGAGGAAACAAACCTTAGAGATAGAACGTAGAACTACTTTATTGTGTCAAGTTTCAAGAAGCTAGCACAAACCATGTTTGATTTAGAGTTCGAACTTCATCTGTCAATATAGGAGAAAACAGAGTGAAAACTAAAAATTCAAGCTGTTACTGCAAACGAATGCTTCAATCTAGGAGAATGAAACTTGAACATCCACGTTTTATTGGTGTACTGCTCATTACTTGAAATTATCATGAAGGTCGGAAAAAAAAATATGTTGAGATTTCAGGAGACTGTAGTATTTTGGCAGCCTAACAACGCCTTTCATTGAATGTGTCTTTCGTCAGTCTCTGCTTAGGTCTACATCCAGAGGAAACAAAAAATAAAAATAGAATGTAGAACTACTTTACTGTTTCAAGTTTCAAGAAGCTAGCGCAAACCGTGTTTGATTTAGAGTTCAAACTACATTTGTCAATATAGGAGAAAACAGAGTGAAACCTAAAAATTCAACCTGTTACTCCAAAAGAATGCTTCAATCTAGGAGAACTAACCTTTGGCATCCAAGTGGGATTGGTGTACTGATCATTACTTGAAAGTCTCATGAAGATTGGATGAAAAAATATATGTTGAGATTTCAGGAGACTCTAGTGTGTTGGAAGTTTGGCAACCCCTTTCAGTATAAGTGTTATTCGCCAGTCCCAGCCTTAGGATACAAGAGGAAACAAACCTTAGAGATAGAACGTAGAACTACTTTATTGTGTCAAGTTTCAAGAAGCTAGCACAAACCGTGTTTGATTTAGAGTTCTAACTGCATCTGTCAATATAGGAGAAAACAGAGTGAAACCTATAATTTCTAACTGTTCCTGAAATCGAATGTTACAACCTAGAAGAACAAAACTTGGGCATCCACGTTTGATTGGTGTACTGATCAATACTTTAAAGAATCATGAAGATTGGATGAAAAAATATATGTTGAGATTTCAGGAGATGGTAGTTTTTTGGAAGCTTAACAACGCCTTTCATTGAAACTGTTATTCGCCAGTCTCTGCTTAAGGCTACATCAAGATGAAACAAACCTTAGAGATAGAACGTAGAACTACTTTATTGTGTCAAGTTTCAAGAAGCTAGCACAAACCATGTTTGATTTAGAGTTCGAACTTCATCTGTCAATATAGGAGAAAACAGAGTGAAAACTAAAAATTCAAGCTGTTACTGCAAACGAATGCTTCAATCTAGGAGAATGAAACTTGAACATCCACGTTTTATTGGTGTACTGCTCATTACTTGAAATTATCATGAAGGTCGGAAAAAAAAATATGTTGAGATTTCAGGAGACTGTAGTATTTTGGCAGCCTAACAACGCCTTTAATTGAATGTGTCTTTCGTCAGTCTCTGCTTAGGTCTACATCCAGAGGAAACAAAAAATAAAAATAGAATGTAGAACTACTTTACTGTTTCAAGTTTCAAGAAGCTAGCACAAACCGTGTTTGATTTAGAGTTCGAACTACATTTGTCAATATAGGACAAAACAGAGTGAAACCTAAAAATTCAACCTGTTAATCCAAAAGAATGCTTCAATCTAGGAGAACTAACATTTGGCATCCAAGTGGGATTGGTGTACTGATCATTACTTGAAAGTATCATGAAGATTGGATGAAAAAATATATGTTGAGATTTCAGGAGACTCTAGTGTGTTGGAAGTTTGGCAACCCCTTTCAGTATAAGTGTTATTCGCCAGTCCCAGCTTTAGGATACAAGAGGAAACAAACCTTAGAGATAGAACGTAGAACTACTTTATTGTGTCAAGTTTCAAGAAGCTAGCACAAACCGTGTTTGATTTAGAGTTCTAACTGCATCTGTCAATATAGGAGAAAACAGAGTGAAACCTATAATTTCTAACTGTTCCTGAAAACGAATGTTACAACCTAGAAGAACAAAACTTGGGCATCCACGTTTGATTGGTGTACTGATCAATACTTTAAAGAATCATGAAGATTGGATGAAAAAATATATGTTGAGATTTCAGGAGATGGTAGTTTTTTGGAAGCTTAACAACGCCTTTCATTGAAACTGTTATTCGCCAGTCTCTCCTTAAGGCTACATCAAGAGGAAACAAACCTTAGAGATAGAACGTAGAACTACTTTATTGTGTCAAGTTTCAAGAAGCTAGCACAAACCATGTTTGATTTAGAGTTCGAACTTCATCTGTCAATATAGGAGAAAACAGAGTGAAAACTAAAAATTCAAGCTGTTACTGCAAACGAATGCTTCAATCTAGGAGAATGAAACTTGAACATCAACGTTTTATTGGTGTACTGCTCATTACTTGAAATTATCATGAAGGTCGGAAAAAAAAATATGTAGAGATTTCAGGAGACTGTAGTATTTTGGCAGCCTAACAACGCCTTTAATTGAATGTGTCTTTCGTCAGTCTCTGCTTAGGTCTACATCCAGAGGAAACAAAAAATAAAAATAGAATGTAGAACTACTTTACTGTTTCAAGTTTCAAGAAGCTAGCACAAACCGTGTTTGATTCAGAGTTCGAACTACATTTGTCAATATAGGCGAAAACAGAGTGAAACCTAAAAATTCAACCTGTTACTCCAAAAGAATGCTTCAATCTAGGAGAACTAACCTTTGGCATCCAATTGGGATTGGTGTACTGACCATTACTTGAAAGTATCATGAAGATTGGATGAAAAAATATATGTTGAGATTTCAGGAGACTCTAGTGTGTTGGAAGTTTGGCAACCCCTTTCAGTATAAGTGTTATTCGCCAGTCCCAGCTTTAGGATACAAGAGGAAACAAACCTTAGAGATAGAACGTAGAACTACTTTATTGTGTCAAGTTTCAAGAAGCTAGCACAAACCGTGTTTGATTTAGAGTTCTAACTGCATCTGTCAATATAGGAGAAAACAGAGTGAAACCTATAATTTCTAACTGTTCCTGCAAACGAATGCTACAACCTAGAAGAACAAAACTTGGGCATCCACGTTTGATTGGTGTACTGATCAATACTTGAAAGAATCATGAAGATTGGATGAAAAAATATATGTTGAGATTTCAGGAGACGGTAGTTTTTTGGAAGCTTAACAACGCCTCTCATTGAAAGTGTTATTCGCCAGTCTCTCCTTAAGGCTACATCACGAGGAAACAAACCTTAGATATAGAACGTAGAACTACTTTATTGTGTCAAGTTTCAAGAAGCTAGCACAAACCGTGTTTGATTTAGAGTTCTAACTGCATCTGTCAATATAGGAGAAAACAGAGTGAAACCTATAATTTCTAACTGTTCCTGCAAACGAATGCTACAACCTAGAAGAACAAAACTTGGGCATCCACGTTTGATTGGTGTACTGATCAATACTTGAAAGAATCAATAAGATTGGATGAAAAAATATATGTTGAGATTTCAGGAGACGGAGGTTCTTTGGAAGCTTAACAACGCCTCTCATTGAAAGTGTTATTCGCCAGTCTCTCCTTAAGGCTACATCAAGAGGAAACAAACCTTAGAGATAGAACGTAGAACTACTTTATTGTGTCAAGTTTCAAGAAGCTAGCACAAACCATGTTTGATTTATAGTTCGAACTGCATCTGTCAATATAGGAGAAAACAGAGTGAAAACTAAAAATTCAAACTGTTACTGCAAAGGAATGCTTCAACCTAGGAGAACGAAACTTGAACATCCTCGTTTTATTGGTGTACTGCTCATTACATGAAATTATCATGAAGGTCGGAAAAAAAAATATGTTGAGATTTCAGGAGACTGTAGTATTTTGGCAGCCTAACAACGCCTTTCATTGAATGTGTCTTCGTCAGTCTCTGCTTAGGTCTACATCCAGAGGAAACAAAAAATAAAAATAGAATGTAGAACTACTTTACTGTTTCAAGTTTCAAGAAGCTAGCACAAACCGTGTTTGATTTAGAGTTTGAAATACATTTGTCAATATAGGAGAAAACAAGTGAAACCTAAAAATTCAAAATGTTACTCCAAAAGAATGCTTCAATCTAGGAGAACTGAACTTTGGCATCCAAGTGGGATTGGTGTACTGATCATTACTTGAAAGTATCATGAAGATTGGATGAAAAAATATATGTTGAGAATTCAGGAGACTCTAGTGTGTTGGAAGTTTGGCAACCCTTTCAGTATAAGTGTTATTCGCCAGTCCCAGCTTTAGGATACAAGAGGAAACAAACCTTAGAGATAGAACGTAGAACTACTTTATTGTGTCAAGTTTCAAGAAGCTAGCACAAACCGTGTTTGATTTAGAGATCTAACTGCATCTGTCAATATAGGAGAAAACAGAGTGAAAACTATAATTTCTAACTGTTCCTGCAAACGAATGCTACAACCTAGAAGAACAAAACTTGGGCATCCACGTTTGATTGGTGTACTAATCAATACTTGAAAGAATCATGAAGATTGGATGAAAAAATATATGTTGAGATTTCAGGAGACGGTAGTTTTTTGGAAGCTTAACAACGCCTCTCATTGAAAGTGTTATTCGCCAGTCTCTCCTTAAGGCTACATCAAGAGGAAACAAACCTTAGAGATAGAACGTAGAACTACTTTATTGTGTCAAGTTTCAAGAAGCTAGCACAAACCATGTTTGATTTAGAGTTCGAACTGCATCTGTCAATATAGGAGAAAACAGAGTGAATACTAAAAATTCAAACTGTTACTGCAAAGGAATGCTTCAACCTAGGAGAACGAAACTTGAACATCCACGTTTTATTGGTGTACTGCTCATTACTTGAAATTATCATGAAGGTCGGAAAAAAAAATATGTTGAGATTTCAGGAGACTGTAGTATTTTGGCAGCCTAACAACGCCTTTCATTGAATGTGTCTTTCGTCAGTCTCTGCATAGGTCTACATCCAGAGGAAACAAAAAATAAAAATAGAATGTAGAACTACTTTACTGTTTCAAGTTTCAAGAAGCTAGCACAAACCGTGTTTGATTTAGAGTTCGAACTACATTTGTCAATATAGGAGAAAACAGAGTGAAACCTAAAAATTCAAAATGTTACTCCAAAAGAATGCTTCAATCTAGGAGAACTAAACTTTGGCATCCAAGTGGGATTGGTGTACTGATCAATACTTTAAAGAATCATGAAGATTGGATGAAAAAATATATGTTGAGATTTCAGGAGATGGTAGTTTTTTGGAAGCTTAACAACGCCTTTCATTGAAACTGTTATTCGCCAGTCTCTGCTTAAGGCTACATCAAGATGAAACAAACCTTAGAGATAGAACGTAGAACTACTTTATTGTGTCAAGTTTCAAGAAGCTAGCACAAACCATGTTTGATTTAGAGTTCGAACTTCATCTGTCAATATAGGAGAAAACAGAGTGAAAACTAAAAATTCAAGCTGTTACTGCAAACGAATGCTTCAATCTAGGAGAATGAAACTTGAACATCCACGTTTTATTGGTGTACTGCTCATTACTTGAAATTATCATGAAGGTCGGAAAAAAAAATATGTTGAGATTTCAGGAGACTGTAGTATTTCGGCAGCCTAACAACGCCTTTAATTGAATGTGTCTTTCGTCAGTCTCTGCTTAGGTCTACATCCAGAGGAAACAAAAAATAAAAATAGAATGTAGAACTACTTTACTGTTTCAAGTTTCAAGAAGCTAGCACAAACCGTGTTTGATTTAGAGTTCGAACTACATTTGTCAATATAGGACAAAACAGAGTGAAACCTAAAAATTCAACCTGTTAATCCAAAAGAATGCTTCAATCTAGGAGAACTAACATTTGGCATCCAAGTGGGATTGGTGTACTGATCATTACTTGAAAGTATCATGAAGATTGGATGAAAAAATATATGTTGAGATTTCAGGAGACTCTAGTGTGTTGGAAGTTTGGCAACCCCTTTCAGTATAAGTGTTATTCGCCAGTCCCAGCTTTAGGATACAAGAGGAAACAAACCTTAGAGATAGAACGTAGAACTACTTTATTGTGTCAAGTTTCAAGAAGCTAGCACAAACCGTGTTTGATTTAGAGTTCTAACTGCATCTGTCAATATAGGAGAAAACAGAGTGAAACCTATAATTTCTAACTGTTCCTGAAAACGAATGTTACAACCTAGAAGAACAAAACTTGGGCATCCACGTTTGAATGGTGTACTGATCAATACTTTAAAGAATCATGAAGATTGGATGAAAAAATATATGTTGAGATTTCAGGAGATGGTAGTTTTTTGGAAGCTTAACAACGCCTTTCATTGAAACTGTTATTCGCCAGTCTCTGCTTAAGGCTACATCAAGAGGAAACAAACCTTAGAGATAGAACGTAGAACTACTTTATTGTGTCAAGTTTCAAGAAGCTAGCACAAACCATGTTTGATTTAGAGTTCGAACTTCATCTGTCAATATAGGAGAAAACAGAGTGAAAACTAAAAATTCAAGCTGTTACTGCAAACGAATGCTTCAATCTAGGAGAATGAAACTTGAACATCAACGTTTTATTGGTGTACTGCTCATTACTTGAAATTATCATGAAGGTCGGAAAAAAAAATATGTAGAGATTTCAGGAGACTGTAGTATTTTGGCAGCCTAACAACGCCTTTAATTGAATGTGTCTTTCGTCAGTCTCTGCTTAGGTCTACATCCAGAGGAAACAAAAAATAAAAATAGAATGTAGAACTACTTTACTGTTTCAAGTTTCAAGAAGCTAGCACAAACCGTGTTTGATTTAGAGTTCGAACTACATTTGTCAATATAGGCGAAAACAGAGTGAAACCTAAAAATTCAACCTGTTACTCCAAAAGAATGCTTCAATCTAGGAGAACTAACCTTTGGCATCCAAGTGGGATTGGTGTACTGACCATTACTTGAAAGTATCATGAAGATTGGATGAAAAAATATATGTTGAGATTTCAGGAGACTCTAGTGTGTTGGAAGTTTGGCAACCCCTTTCAGTATAAGTGTTATTCGCCAGTCCCAGCTTTAGGATACAAGAGGAAACAAACCTTAGAGATAGAACGTAGAACTACTTTATTGTGTCAAGTTTCAAGAAGCTAGCACAAACCGTGTTTGATTTAGAGTTCTAACTGCATCTGTCAATATAGGAGAAAACAGAGTGAAACCTATAATTTCTAACTGTTCCTGCAAACGAATGCTACAACCTAGAAGAACAAAACTTGGGCACCCACGTTTGATTGGTGTACTGATCAATACTTGAAAGAATCATGAAGATTGGATGAAAAAATATATGTTGAGATTTCAGGAGACGGTAGTTTTTTGGAAGCTTAACAACGCCTCTCATTGAAAGTGTTATTCGCCAGTCTCTCCTTAAGGCTACATCAAGAGGAAACAAACCTTAGATATAGAACGTAGAACTACTTTATTGTGTCAAGTTTCAAGAAGCTAGCACAAACCGTGTTTGATTTAGAGTTCTAACTGCATCTGTCAATATAGGAGAAAACAGAGTGAAACCTATAATTTCTAAGTGTTCCTGCAAACGAATGCTACAACCTAGAAGAACAAAACTTGGGCATCCACGTTTGATTGGTGTACTGATCAATACTTGAAAGAATCAAGAAGATTGGATGAAAAAATATATGTTGAGATTTCAGGAGACGGAGGTTCTTTGGAAGCTTAACAACGCCTCTCATTGAAAGTGTTATTCGCCAGTCTCTCCTTAAGGCTACATCAAGAGGAAACAAACCTTAGAGATAGAACGTAGAACTACTTTATTGTGTCAAGTTTCAAGAAGCTAGCACAAACCATGTTTGATTTATAGTTCGAACTGCATCTGTCAATATAGGAGAAAACAGAGTGAAAACTAAAAATTCAAACTGTTACTGCAAAGGAATGCTTCAACCTAGGAGAACGAAACTTGAACATCCTCGTTTTATTGGTGTACTGCTCATTACATGAAATTATCATGAAGGTCGGAAAAAAAAAATATGTTGAGATTTCAGGAGACTGTAGTATTTTGGCAGCCTAACAACGCCTTTCATTGAATGTGTCTTCGTCAGTCTCTGCTTAGGTCTACATCCAGAGGAAACAAAAAATAAAAATAGAATGTAGAACTACTTTACTGTTTCAAGTTTCAAGAAGCTAGCACAAACCGTGTTTGATTTAGAGTTTGAAATACATTTGTCAATATAGGAGAAAACAAGTGAAACCTAAAAATTCAAAATGTTACTCCAAAAGAATGCTTCAATCTAGGAGAACTGAACTTTGGCATCCAAGTGGGATTGGTGTACTGATCATTACTTGAAAGTATCATGAAGATTGGATGAAAAAATATATGTTGAGAATTCAGGAGACTCTAGTGTGTTGGAAGTTTGGCAACCCTTTCAGTATAAGTGTTATTCGCCAGTCCCAGCTTTAGGATACAAGAGGAAACAAACCTTAGAGATAGAACGTAGAACTACTTTATTGTGTCAAGTTTCAAGAAGCTAGCACAAACCGTGTTTGATTTAGAGATCTAACTGCATCTGTCAATATAGGAGAAAACAGAGTGAAACCTATAATTTCTAACTGTTCCTGCAAACGAATGCTACAACCTAGAAGAACAAAACTTGGGCATCCACGTTTGATTGGTGTACTAATCAATACTTGAAAGAACCATGAAGATTGGATGAAAAAATATATGTTGAGATTTCAGGAGACGGTAGTTTTTTGGAAGCTTAACAACGCCTCTCATTGAAAGTGTTATTCGCCAGTCTCTCCTTAAGGCTACATCAAGAGGAAACAAACCTTAGAGATAGAACGTAGAACTACTTTATTGTGTCAAGTTTCAAGAAGCTAGCACAAACCATGTTTGATTTAGAGTTCGAACTGCATCTGTCAATATAGGAGAAAACAGAGTGAATACTAAAAATTCAAACTGTTACTGCAAAGGAATGCTTCAACCTAGGAGAACGAAACTTGAACATCCACGTTTTATTGGTGTACTGCTCATTACTTGAAATTATCATGAAGGTCGGAAAAAAAAATATGTTGAGATTTCAGGAGACTGTAGTATTTTGGCAGCCTAACAACGCCTTTCATTGAATGTGTCTTTCGTCAGTCTCTGCATAGGTCTACATCCAGAGGAAACAAAAAATAAAAATAGAATGTAGAACTACTTTACTGTTTCAAGTTTCAAGAAGCTAGCACAAACCGTGTTTGATTTAGAGTTCGAACTACATTTGTCAATATAGGAGAATCCAGAGTGAAACCTAAAAATTCAAAATGTTACTCCAAAAGAATGCTTCAATCTAGGAGAACTAAACTTTGGCATCCAAGTGGGATTGGTGTACTGATCATTACTTGAAAGTATCATGAAGATTGGATGAAAAAATATATGTTGAGATTTCAGGAGACTCTAGTGTGTTGGAAGTTTGGCAACCCCTTTCAGTATAAGTGTTATTCGCCAGTCCCAGCTTTAGGATACAAGAGGAAACAAACCTTAGAGATAGAACGTAGAACTACTTTATTGTGTCAAGTTTCAAGAAGCTAGCACAAACCATGTTTGATTTAGAGTTCGAACTGCATCTGTCAATATAGGAGAAAACAGAGTGAATACTAAAAATTCAAACTGTTACTGCAAAGGAATGCTTCAACCTAGGAGAACGAAACTTGAACATCCACGTTTTATTGGTGTACTGCTCATTACTTGAAATTATCATGAAGGTCGGAAAAAAAAATATGTTGAGATTTCAGGAGACTGTAGTATTTTGGCAGCCTAACAACGCCTTTCATTGAATGTGTCTTTCGTCAGTCTCTGCATAGGTCTACATCCAGAGGAAACAAAAAATAAAAATAGAATGTAGAACTACTTTACTGTTTCAAGTTTCAAGAAGCTAGCACAAACCGTGTTTGATTTAGAGTTCGAACTACATTTGTCAATATAGGAGAAAACAGAGTGAAACCTAAAAATTCAAAATGTTACTCCAAAAGAATGCTTCAATCTAGGAGAACTAAACTTTGGCATCCAAGTGGGATTGGTGTACTGATCATTACTTGAAAGTATCATGAAGATTGGATGAAAAAATATATGTTGAGATTTCAGGAGACTCTAGTGTGTTGGAAGTTTGGCAACCCCTTTCAGTATAAGTGTTATTCGCCAGTCCCAGCTTTAGAATACAAGAGGAAACAAAGGTTAGAGATAGAATGTAGAACTACTTTATTTTGTCAAGTTTCAAGAAGCTAGCACAAACCGTGTTTGATTTAGAGTTCTAACTGCATCTGTCAATATAGGAGAAAACAGAGTGAAACCTATAATTTCTAACTGTTCCTGCAAACGAATGCTACAACCTAGAAGAACAAAACTTGGGCATCCACGTTTGATTGGTGTACTGATCAATACTTGAAAGAATCATGAAGATTGGATGAAAAAATGTATGTTGAGATTTCAGGAGACGGTAGTTTTTTGGAAGCTTAACAACGCCTCTCATTGAAAGTGTTATTCGCCAGTCTCTGCTTAAGGCTACATCAAGAGGAAACAAACCTTATAGATAGAACGTAGAACTACTTTATTGTTTCAAGTTTCAAGAAGCTAGCAAAAACCATGTTTGATTTAGAGTTCAAACTGCATCTGTCAATATAGGAGAAAACAGAGTGAAAACTAAAAATTCAAACTGTTACTGCAAAGGAATGCTTCAACCTAGGAGAACGAAACTTTAACATCCTCGTTTTATTGGTGTACTGCTCATTACTTGAAATTATCATGAAGGTTCGAAAAGAAAATATGTTGAGATTTCAGGAGACTGTAGTATTTTGGCAGCCTAACAACGCCTTTCAATGAATGTGTCTTTCGTCAGTCTCTGCTTAGGTCTACATCCAGAAGAAACAAAAAATAAAAATAGAATGTAGAACTACTTTACTGTTTCAAGTTTCAAGAAGCTAGCACAAACCGTGTTTGATTTAGAGTTCGAACTACATTTGTCAATATAGGAGAAAACAGAGTGAAACCTAAAAATTCAAACTGTTACTCCAAAAGAATGCTTCAATCTAGGAGAACTAAACTTTGGCATCCAAGTGGGATTGGTGTACTGACCATTACTTGAAAGTATCATGAAGATTGGATGAAAAAATATATGTTGAGATTTCAGGAGACTCTAGTGTGTTGGAAGTTTGGCAACCCCTTTCAGTATAAGTGTTATTCGCCAGTCCCAGCTTTAGGATACAAGAGGAAACAAACCTTAGAGATAGAACGTAGAACTACTTTATTGTGTCAAGTTTCAAGAAGCTAGCAAAAACCATGTTTGATTTAGAGTTCAAACTGCATCTGTCAATATAGGAGAAAACAGAGTGAAAACTAAAAATTCAAACTGTTACTGCAAAGGAATGCTTCAACCTAGGAGAACGAAACTTTAACATCCTCGTTTTATTGGTGTACTGCTCATTACTTGAAATTATCATGAAGGTCGGAAAAGAAAATATGTTGAGATTTCAGGAGACTGTAGTATTTTGGCAGCCTAACAACGCCTTTCATTGAATGTGTCTTTCGTAGGTCTCTGCTTAGGTCTACATCCAGAGGAAACAAAAAATAAAAATAGAATGTAGAACTACTTTATTGTGTCAAGTTTCAAGAAGCTAGCACAAACCGTGTTTGATTTAGAGTTCTAACTGCATGTGTCAATATAGGAGAAAACAGAGTGAAACCTATAATTTCTAACTGTTCCTGCAAACGAATGCTACAAACTAGAAGAACAAAACTTGGGCATCCACGTTTGATTGGTGTACTGATCAATACTTGAAAGAATCATGAAGATTGGATGAAAAAATATATGTTGAGATTTCAGGAGACGGTAGTTTTTCGGAAGCTTAACAACGCCTCTCATTGAAAGTGTTATTCGCCAGTCTCTGCTTAAGGCTACATCAAGAGGAAACAAACCTTAGAGATAGAACGTAGAACTACTTTATTTTGTCAAGTTTCAAGAAGCTAGCAAAAACCATGTTTGATTTAGAGTTCAAACTGCATCTGTCAATATAGGAGAAAACAGAGTGAAAACTAAAAATTCAAACTGTTAATGCAAAGGAATAGTTCAACCTAGGAGAACGAAACTTTAACATCCTCGTTTTATTGGTGTACTTCTCATTACTTGAAATTATCATGAAGGTCGGAAAAAAAAATATGTTGAGATTTCAGGAGACTGTAGTATTTTGGCAGCCTAACAACGCCTTTCATTGAATGTGTCTTTCATCAGTCTCTGCTTAGGGCTACATCCAGAGGAACAAAAAAATAAAAATAGAATGTAGAACTACTTTACTGTTTCAAGTTTCAAGAAGCTAGCACAAACCGTGTTTGATTTAGAGTTCGAACTACATTTGTCAATATAGGAGAAAACAGAGTGAAACCTAAAAATTCAAACTGTTACTCCAAAAGAATGCTTCAATCTAGGAGAACTAAACTTTGGCATCCAAGTGGGATTGGTGTACTGACCATTACTTGAAAGTATCATGAAGATTGGATGAAAAAATATATGTTGAGATTTCAGGAGACTCTAGTGTGTTGGAAGTTTGGCAACCCCTTTCAGTATAAGTGTTATTCGCCAGTCCCAGCTTTAGGATACAAGAGGAAACAAACCTTAGAGATAGAACGTAGAACTACTTTATTGTGTCAAGTTTCAAGAAGCTAGCACAAACCGTGTTTGATTTTGAGTTTGAACTGCATCTGTCAATATAGGAGAAAACAGAGTGAAACCTATAATTTCTAACTGTTCCTGCAAACGAATGCTACAACCTAGAAGAACAAAACTTGGGCATCCACGTTTGATTGGTGTACTGATCAATACTTGAAAGAATCATGAAGATTGGATGAAAAAATATATGTTGGTATTTCAGGAGACGGTAGTTTTTTGGAAGCTTAACAACGCCTTTCATTGAAAGTGTTATTCGCCAGTCTCTGCTTAAGGCTACATCAAGAGGAAACAAACCTTAGAGATAGAACGTAGAACTACTTTATTGTGTCAAGTTTCAAGAAGCTAGCACAAACCATGTTTGATTTAGAGTTCAAACTGCATCTGTCAATATAGGAGAAAACAGAGTGAAAACTAAAAATTCAACCTGTTACTGCAAACGAATGCTTCAACCTAGGAGAACGAAACTTTAACATCCTCGTTTTATTGGTGTACTGCTCATTACTTGAAATTATCATGAAGGTCGGAAAAGAAAATATGTTGAGATTTCAGGAGACTGTAGTATTTTGGCAGCCTAACAACGCCTTTCATTGAATGTGTCTTTCGTAGGTCTCTGCTTAGGTCTACATCCAGAGGAAACAAAAAATAAAAATAGAATGTAGAACTACTTTATTGTGTCAAGTTTCAAGAAGCTAGCACAAACCGTGTTTGATTTAGAGTTCTAACTGCATGTGTCAATATAGGAGAAAACAGAGTGAAACCTATAATTTCTAACTGTTCCTGCAAACGAATGCTACAAACTAGAAGAACAAAACTTGGGCATCCACGTTTGATTGGTGTACTGATCAATACTTGAAAGAATCATGAAGATTGGATGAAAAAATATATGTTGAGATTTCAGGAGACGGTAGTTTTTCGGAAGCTTAACAACGCCTCTCATTGAAAGTGTTATTCGCCAGTCTCTGCTTAAGGCTACATCAAGAGGAAACAAACCTTAGAGATAGAACGTAGAACTACTTTATTGTGTCAAGTTTCAAGAAGCTAGCACAAACCATGCTTGATTTAGAGTTCGAACTGCATCTGTCAATATAGGAGAAAACAGAGTGAATACTAAAAATTCAAACTGTTACTGCAAACGAATGCTTCAACCTAGGAGAACGAAACTTGAACATCCACGTTTTATTGGTGTACTGCTCATTACTTGAAATTATCATGAAGGTCGGAAAAAAAAATATGTTGAGATTTCAGGAGACTGTAGTATTTTGGCAGCCTAACAAGGCCTTTCATTGAATGTGTCTTTCGTCAGTCTCTGCATAGGTCTACATCCAGAGGAAACAAAAAATAAAAATAGAATGTAGAACTACTTTACTGTTTCAAGTTTCAAGAAGCTAGCACAAACCGTGTTTGATTTAGAGTTCGAACTACATTTGTCAATATAGGAGAAAACAGAGTGAAACCTAAAAATTCAAACTGTTACTCCAAAAGAATGCTTCAATCTAGGAGAACTAAACTTTGGCAACCAAGTGGGATTGGTGTACTGATCATTACTTGAAAGTATCATGAAGATTGGATGAAAAAATATATGTTGAGATTTCAGGAGACTCTAGTGTTTTGGAAGTTTGGCAACCCCTTTCAGTATAAGTGTTATTCGCCAGTCCCAGCTTTAGGATACAAGAGGAAACAAACCTTAGTGATAGAACGTAAAACTACTTTATTGTGTCATGTTTCAAGAAGCTAGCACAAACCGTGTTTGATTTAGAGTTCTAACTGCATCTGTCAATATAGGAGAAAAGAGAGTGAAACCTATAATTTCTAACTGTTCCTGCAAACGAATGCTACAACCTAGAGAACAAAACTTGGGCATCCACGTTTGATTGGTGTACTGATCAATACTTGAAAGAATCATGAAGATTGGATGAAAAAATATATGTTGAGATTTCAGGAGACGGTAGTTTTTCGGAAGCTTAACAACGCCTCTCATTGAAAGTGTTATTCGCCAGTCTCTGCTTAAGGCTACATCAAGAGGAAACAAACCTTAGAGATAGAACGTAGAACTACTTTATTGTGTCAAGTTTCAAGAAACTAGCAAAAACCATGTTTGATTTAGAGTTCAAACTGCATCTGTCAATATAGGAGAAAACAGAGTGAAAACTAAAAATTCAAACTGTTACTGCAAAGGAATGCTTCAACCTAGGAGAACGAAACTTTAACATCCTCGTTTTATTGGTGTACTGCTCATTACTTGAAATTATCATGAAGGTCGGAAAAGAAAATATGTTGAGATTTCAGGAGACTGTAGTATTTTGGCAGCCTAACAACGCCTTTCATTGAATGTGTCTTTCGTCAGTCTCTGCTTAGGTCTACATCCAGAGGAAACAAAAAATAAAAATAGAATGTAGAACTACTTTACTGTTTCAAGTTTCAAGAAGCTAGCACAAACCGTGTTTGATTTAGAGTTCGAACTACATTTGTCAATATAGGAGAAAACAGAGTGAAACCTAAAAATTCAAACTGTTACTCCAAAAGAATGCTTCAATCTAGGAGAACTAAACTTTGGCATCCAAGTGGGATTGGTGTACTGACCATTACTTGAAAGTATCATGAAGATTGGATGAAAAAATATATGTTGAGATTTCAAGAGACTCTAGTGTGTTGGAAGTTTGGCAACCCCTTTCAGTATAAGTGTTATTCGCCAGTCCCAGCTTTAGGATACAAGAGGAAACAAACCTTAGAGATAGAACGTAGAACTACTTTATTGTGTCAAGTTTCAAGAAGCTAGCACAAACCGTGTTTGATTTAGAGTTTGAACTGCATCTGTCAATATAGGAGAAAACAGAGTGAAACCTATAATTTCTAACTTTTCCTGCAAACGAATGCTACAACCTAGAAGAACAAAACTTGGGCATCCACGTTTGATTGGTGTACTGATCAATACTTGAAAGAATCATGAAGATTGGATGAAAAAATATATGTTGGGATTTCAGGAGACGGTAGTTTTTTGGAAGCTTAACAACGCCTTTCATTGAACGTGTTATTCGCCAGTCTCTGCTTAAGGCTACATCAAGAGGAAACAAACCTTAGAGATAGAACGTAGAACTACTTTATTGTGTCAAGGTTCAAGAAGCTAGCACAAACCATGTTTGATTTAGAGTTCGAACTGCATCTGTCAATATAGGAGAAAACAGAGTGAAAACTAAAAATTCAAACTGTTACTGCAAACGAATGCTTCAACTTAGGAGAACGAAACTTTAACATCCTCGTTTTATTGGTGTACTGCTCATTACTTGAAATTATCATGAAGGTCGGAAAAAAAAATATGTTGAGATTTCAGGAGACTGTAGTATTTTGTCAGCCTAACAACGCCTTTCATTGAATGTGTCTTTCGTCAGTCTCTGCTTAGGTCTACATCCAGAGGAAACAAAAAATAAAAATAGAATGTAGAACTACTTTACTGTTTCAAGTTTCAAGAAGCTAGCACAAACCGTGTTTGATTTAGAGTTCGAAATACATTTGTCAATATAGGAGAAAACAGAGTGAAACCAAAAAATTCAAACTGTTACTCCAAAAGAATGCTTCAATCTAGGAGAACTAAACTTTGGCATCCAAGTGGGATTGGTGTACTGATCATTACTTGAAAGTATCATGAAGATTGGATGAAAAAATATATGTTGAGATTTCACGAGACTCTAGTGTGTTGGAAGTTTTGCAACACCTTTCAGTATAAGTGTTATTCGCCAGTCCCAGCTTTAGGATACAAGAGGAAACAAACCTTAGAGATAGAACGTAGAACTACTTTATTGTGTCAAGTTTCAAGAAGCTAGCACAAACCGTGTTTGATTTAGAGTTCTAACTGCATCTGTCAATATAGGAGAAAACAGAGTGAAAACTATAATTTCTAACTGTTCCTGCAAACGAATGCTACAACCTAGAAGAACAAAACTTGGGCATTCACGTTTGATTGGTGTACTGATCAATACCTGAAAGAATCATGAAGATTGGATGAAAAAATGTATGTTGAGATTTCAGGAGACGGTAGTTTTTTGGAAGCTTAACAAAGCCTTTCATTGAAAGTGTTATTCGCCAGTCTCTGCTTAAGGCTACATCAAGAGGAAACAAACCTTAGAGATAGAACGTAGAACTACTTTATTGTGTCAAGTGTCAAGAAGCTAGCACAAACCATGTTTGATTTAGAGTTCGAACTGCATCTGTCAACATAGGAGAAAACAGAGTGAAAACTAAAAATTCAACCTGTTACTGCAAACGAATGCTTCAACCTAGGAGAACGAAACTTGAACATCCTCGTTTTATTGGTGTACTGCTCATTACTTGAAATTATCATGAAGGTCGGAAAAAATATATGTTGAGATTTCAGGAGACTGTAGTATTTTGGCAGCCTAACAACGCCTTTCATTGAATGTGTCTTTCGTCAGTCTCTGCTTAGGTCTACATTCAGAGGAAACAAAAAATAAAAATAGAATGTAGAACTACTTTACTGTTTCAAGTTTCAAGAAGCTAGCACAAACCGTGTTTGATTTAGAGTTCGAACTACATTTGTCAATATAGGAGAAAACAGAGTGAAACCTAAAAATTCAAACTGTTACTCCAAAAGAATGCTTCAATCTAGGAGAACTAAACTTTGGCATCCAAGTGGGATTGGTGTACTGATCATTACTTGAAAGTATCATGAAGTTTGGATGAAAAAATATATGTTGAGATTTCAGGAGACTCTAGTGTGTTGGAAGTTTGGCAACCCCTTTCAGTATAAGTGTTATTCGCCAGTCCCAGCTTTAGGATACAAGAGGAAACAAACCTTAGAGATAGAACGTAGAACTACTTTATTGTGTCAAGTTTCAAGAAGCTAGCACAAACCGTGTTTGATTTAGAGTTCTAACTGCATCTGTCAATATAGGAGAAAACAGAGTGAAACCTATAATTTCTAACTGTTCCTGCAAACGAATGCTACAACCTAGAAGAACAAAACTTGGGCATCCACGTTTGATTGGTGTACTGATCAATACTTGAAAGAATCATGAAGATTGGATGAAAAAATATATGTTGGTATTTCAGGAGACGGTAGTTTTTTGGAAGCTTAACAACGCCTTTCATTGAAAGTGTTATTCGCCAGTCTCTGCTTAAGGCTACATCAAGAGGAAACAAACCTTAGAGATAGAACGTAGAACTACTTTATTGTGTCAAGTTTCAAGAAGCTAGCACAAACCATGCTTGATTTAGAGTTCGAACTGCATCTGTCAATATAGGAGAAAACAGAGTGAATACTAAAAATTCAAACTGTTACTGCAAACGAATGCTTCAACCTAGGAGAACGAAACTTGAACATCCACGTTTTATTGGTGTACTGCTCATTACTTGAAATTATCATGAAGGTCGGAAAAAAAAATATGTTGAGATTTCAGGAGACTGTAGTATTTTGGCAGCCTAACAACGCCTTTCATTGAATGTGTCTTTCGTCAGTCTCTGCATAGGTCTACATCCAGAGGAAACAAAAAATAAAAATAGAATGTAGAACTACTTTACTGTTTCAAGTTTCAAGAAGCCTGCACAAACCGTGTTTGATTTAGAGTTCGAACTACATTTGTCAATATAGGAGAAAACAGAGTGAAACCTAAAAATTCAAACTGTTACTCCAAAAGAATGCTTCAATCTAGGAGAACTAAACTTTGGCAACCAAGTGGGATTGGTGTACTGATCATTACTTGAAAGTATCATGAAGATTGGATGAAAAAATATATGTTGAGATTTCAGAAGACTCTAGTGTGTTGGAAGTTTGGCAACCCCTTTCAGTATAAGTGTTATTCGCCAGTCCCAGCTTTAGGATACAAGAGGAAACAAACCTTAGTGATAGAACGTAGAACTACTTTATTGTGTCAAGTTTCAAGAAGCTAGCACAAACCGTGTTTGATTTAGAGTTCTAACTGCATCTGTCAATATAAAAGAAAAGAGAGTGAAACCTATAATTTCTAACTGTTCCTGCAAACGAATGCTACAACCTAGAGAACAAAACTTGGGCATCCACGTTTGATTGGTGTACTGATCAATACTTGAAAGAATCATGAAGATTGGATGAAAAAATATATGTTGAGATTTCAGGAGACGGTAGTTTTTCGGAAGCTTAACAACGCCTCTCATTGAAAGTGTTATTCGCCAGTCTCTGCTTAATGCTACATCAAGAGGAAACAAACCTTAGAGATAGAACGTAGAACTACTTTATTGTGTCAAGTTTCAAGAAGCTAGCAAAAACCATGTTTGATTTAGAGTTCAAACTGCATCTGTCAATATAGGAGAAAACAGAGTGAAAACTAAAAATTCAAACTGTTACTGCAAAGGAATGCTTCAACCTAGGAGAACGAAACTTTAACATCCTCGTTTTATTGGTGTACTGCTCATTACTTGAAATTATCATGAAGGTCGGAAAAGAAAATATGTTGAGATTTCAGGAGACTGTAGTATTTTGGCAGCCTAACAACGCCTTTCATTGAATGTGTCTTTCGTCAGTCTCTGCTTAGGTCTACATCCAGAGGAAACAAAAAATAAAAATAGAATGTAGAACTACTTTACTGTTTCAAGTTTCAAGAAGCTAGCACAAACCGTGTTTGATTTAGAGTTCGAACTACATTTGTCAATATAGGAGAAACAGAGTGAAACCTAAAAATTCAAACTGTTACTCCAAAAGAATGCTTCAATCTAGGAGAACTAAACTTTGGCATCCAAGTGGGATTGGTGTACTGACCATTACTTGAAAGTATCATGAAGATTGGATGAAAAAATATATGTTGAGATTTCAGGAGACTCTAGTGTGTTGGAAGTTTGGCAACCCCTTTCAGTATAAGTGTTATTCGCCAGTCCCAGCTTTAGGATACAAGAGGAAACAAACCTTAGAGATGGAACGTAGAACTAATTTATTGTGTCAAGTTTCAAGAAGCTAGCACAAACTGTGTTTGATTTAGAGTTTGAACTGCATCTGTCAATATAGGAGAAAACAGAGTGAAACCTATAATTTCTAACTTTTCCTGCAAACGAATGCTACAACCTAGAAGAACAAAACTTGGGCATCCACGTTTGATTGGTGTACTGATCAATACTTGAAAGAATCATGAAGATTGGATGAAAAAATATATGTTGGGATTTCAGGAGACGGTAGTTTTTTGGAAGCTTAACAACGCCTTTCATTGAAAGTGTTATTCGCCAGTCTCTGCTTAAGGCTACATCAAGAGGAAACAAACCTTAGAGATAGAACGTAGAACTACTTTATTGTGTCAAGGTTCAAGAAGCTAGCACAAACCATGTTTGATTTAGAGTTCGAACTGCATCTGTCAATATAGGAGAAAACAGAGTGAAAACTAAAAATTCAAACTGTTACTGCAAACAAATGCTTCAACTTAGGAGAACGAAACTTTAACATCCTCGTTTTATTGGTGTACTGCTCATTACTTGAAATTATCATGAAGGTCGGAAAAAAAATATGTTGAGATTTCAGGAGACTGTAGTATTTTGTCAGCCTAACAACGCCTTTCATTGAATGTGTCTTTCGTCAGTCTCTGCTTAGGTCTACATCCAGAGGAAACAAAAAATAAAAATAGAATGTAGAACTACTTTACTGTTTCAAGTTTCAAGAAGCTAGCACAAACCGTGTTTGATTTAGAGTTCGAAATACATTTGTCAATATAGGAGAAAACAGAGTGAAACCAAAAAATTCAAACTGTTACTCCAAAAGAATGCTTCAATCTAGGAGAACTAAACTTTGGCATCCAAGTGGGATTGGTGTACTGATCATTACTTGAAAGTATCATGAAGATTGGATGAAAAAAATATATGTTGAGATTTCACGAGACTCTAGTGTGTTGGAAGTTTTGCAACACCTTTCAGTATAAGTGTTATTCGCCAGTCCCAGCTTTAGGATACAAGAGGAAACAAACCTTAGAGATAGAACGTAGAACTACTTTATTGTGTCAAGTTTCAAGAAGCTAGCACAAACCGTGTTTGATTTAGAGTTCTAACTGCATCTGTCAATATAGGAGAAAACAGAGTGAAAACTATAATTTCTAACTGTTCCTGCAAACGAATGCTACAACCTAGAAGAACAAAACTTGGGCATCCACGTTTGATTGGTGTACTGATCAATACCTGAAAGAATCATGAAGATTGGATGAAAAAATGTATGTTGAGATTTCAGGAGACGGTAGTTTTTTGGAAGCTTAACAACGCCTTTCATTGAAAGTGTTATTCGCCAGTCTCTGCTTAAGGCTACATCAAGAGGAAACAAACCTTAGAGATAGAACGTAGAACTACTTTATTGTGTCAAGTTTCAAGAAGCTAGCACAAACCATGTTTGATTTAGAGTTCGAACTGCATCTGTCAACATAGGAGAAAACAGAGTGAAAACTAAAAATTCAACCTGTTACTGCAAACGAATGCTTCAACCTAGGAGAACGAAACTTGAACATCCTCGTTTTATTGGTGTACTGCTCATTACTTGAAATTATCATGAAGGTCGGAAAAAATATATGTTGAGATTTCAGGAGACTGTAGTATTTTGGCAGCCTAACAACGCCTTTCATTGAATGTGTCTTTCGTCAGTCTCTGCTTAGGTCTACATTCAGAGGAAAACAAAAAATAAAAATAGAATGTAGAACTACTTTACTGTTTCAAGTTTCAAGAAGCTAGCACAAACCGTGTTTGATTTAGAGTTCGAACTACATTTGTCAATATAGGAGAAAACAGAGTGAAACCTAAAAAATTCAAACTGTTACTCCAAAAGAATGCTTCAATCTAGGAGAACTAAACTTTGGCATCCAAGTGGGATTGGTGTACTGATCATTACTTGAAAGTATCATGAAGTTTGGATGAAAAAATATATGTTGAGATTTCAGGAGACTCTAGTGTGTTGGAAGTTTGGCAACCCCTTTCAGTATAAGTGTTATTCGCCAGTCCCAGCTTTAGGATACAAGAGGGAAACAAACCTTAGAGATAGAACGTAGAACTACTTTATTGTGTCAAGTTTCAAGAAGCTAGCACAAACCGTGTTTGATTTAGAGTTCTAACTGCATCTGTCAATATAGGAGAAAACAGAGTGAAACCTATAATTTCTAACTGTTCCTGCAAACGAATGCTACAACCTAGAAGAACAAAACTTGGGCATCCACGTTTGATTGGTGTACTGATCAATACTTGAAAGAATCATGAAGATTGGATGAAAAAATATATGTTGAGATTTCAGGAGACGGTAGTTTTTCGGAAGCTTAACAACGCCTCTCATTGAAAGTGTTATTCGCCAGTCTCTGCTTAAGGCTACATCAAGAGGAAACAAACCTTAGAGATAGAACGTAGAACTATTTATTGTGTCAAGTTTCAAGAAGCTAGCACAATCCATGTTTGATTTAGAGTTTGAACTGCATCTGTCAATATAGGAGAAAACAGAGTGAAAACTAAAAATTCAAACTGTTACTGCAAACGAATGCTTCAACCTAGGAGAACGAAACTTGAACATCCTCGTTTTATTGGTGTACTGCTCATTACTTGAAATTATCATGAAGGTCGGAAAAAAAAATATGTTGAGATTTCAGGAGACTGTAGTATTTTGGCAGCCTAACAACGCCTTTCATTGAATGTGTCTTTCGTCAGTCTCTGCTTAGGTCTACATCCAGAGGAAACAAAAAATAAAAATAGAATGTAGAACTACTTTACTGTTTCAAGTTTCAAGAAGCTAGCACAAACCGTGTTTGATTTAGAGTTCGAACTACATTTGTCAATACAGGAGAAAACAGAGTGAAACCTAAAAATTCAAACTGTTACTCCAAAAGAATGCTTCAATCTAGGAGAACTAAACTTTGGCATCCAAGTGGGATTGGTGTACTGACCATTACTTGAAAGTGTCATGAAGATTGGATGAAAAAATATATGTTGAGATTTCAGGAGACTCTAGTGTGTTGGAAGTTTGGCAACCCCTTTCAGTATAAGTGTTATTCGCCAGTCCCAGCTTTAGGATACAAGAGGAAACAAACCTTAGAGATAGAACGTAGAACTACTTTATTGTGTCAAGTTTCAAGAAGCTAGCACAAACCGTGTTTGATTTAGAGTTCTAACTGCATCTGTCAATATAGGAGAAAACAGAGTGAAACCTATAATTTCTAACTGTTCCTGCAAACGAATGCTACAACCTAGAAGAACAAAACTTGGGCATCCACGTTTGATTGGTGTACTGATCAATACTTGAAAGAATCATGAAGATTGGATGAAAAAATATATGTTGAGATTTCAGGAGACGGTAGTTTTTTGGAAGCTTAACAACGCCTCTCATTTAAAGTGTTATTCGCCAGTCTCTGCTTAAGGCTACATCAAGAGGAAACAAACCTTAGAGATAGAACGTAGAACTACTTTATTGTGTCAAGTTTCAAGAAGCTAGCACAAACCATGTTTGATTTAGAGTTCGAACTGTATCTGTCAATATAGGAGAAAACAGAGTGAAAACTAAAAATTCAAACTGTTACTGAAACGAATGCTTCAACCTAGGAGAACGAAACTTGAACATCCTCGTTTTATTGGTGTACTGCTCATTACTTGAAATTATCATGAAAGTCGGAAAAAAAAATATGTTGAGATTTCAGGAGACTGTAGTATTTTGGCAGCCTAACAACGCCTTTCATTGAATGTGTCTTTCGTCAGTCTCTGCTTAGGTCTACATCCAGAGGAAACAAAAAATAAAAATAGATGTAGAACTACTTTACTGTTTCAAGTTTCAAGAAGCTAGCACAAACCGTGTTTGATTTAGAGTTCGAACTACATTTGTCAATATAGGAGAAAACAGAGTGAAACCTAAATATTCAAACTTTTACTCCAAAAGAATGCTTCAATCTAGGAGAACTAAACTTTGGCATCCAAGTGGAATGGTGTACTGATCATTACTTGAAAGTATCATGAAGATTGGATGAAAAAATATATGTTGAGATTTCAGGAGACTCTAGTGTGTTGGAAGTTTGGCAACCCCTTTCAGTATAAGTGTTATTCGCCAGTCCCAGCTTTAGGATACAAGAGGAAACAAACCTTAGAGATAGAACGTAGAACTACTTTATTGTGTCAAGTTTCAAGAAGCTAGCACAAACCGTGTTTGATTTAGAGTTCTAACTGCATCTGTCAATATAGGAGAAAACAGAGTGAAACCTATAATTTCTAAGTGTTCCTGCAAACGAATGCTACAACCTAGAAGAACAAAACTTGGGCATCCACGTTTGATTGGTGTACTGATCAATACTTGAAAGAATCATGAAGATTGGATGAAAAAATATATGTTGAGATTTCAGGAGACGGTGGTTTTTTGGAAGCTTAACAACGCCTCTCATTGAAAGTGTTATTCGCCAGTCTCTCCTTAAGGCTACATCAAGAGGAAACAAACCTTAGAGATAGAACGTAGAACTACTTTATTGTGTCAATTTTCAAGAAGCTAGCACAAACCATGTTTGATTTAGAGTTCGAACTGCATCTGTCAATATAGGAGAAAACAGAGTGAATACTAAAAATTCAAACTGTTACTGCAAAGGAATGCTTCAACCTAGGAGAACGAAACTTGAACATCCACGTTTTATTGGTGTACTGCTCATTACTTGAAATTATCATGAAGGTCGGAAAAAAAATATGTTGAGATTTCAGGAGACTGTAGTATTTTGGCAGCCTAACAACGCCTTTCATTGAATGTGTCTTTCGTCAGTCTCTGCATAGGTCTACATCCAGAGGAAACAAAAAATAAAAATAGAATGTAGAACTACTTTACTGTTTCAAGTTTCAAGAAGCTAGCACAAACCGTGTTTGATTTAGAGTTCGAACTACATTTGTCAATATAGGAGAAAACAGAGTGAAACCTAAAAATTCAAAATGTTACTCCAAAAGAATGCTTCAATCTAGGAGAACTAAACTTTGGCATCCAAGTGGGATTGGTGTACTGATCATTACTTGAAAGTATCATGAAGATTGGATGAAAAAATATATGTTGAGATTTCAGGAGACTCTAGTGTGTTGGAAGTTTGGCAACCCCTTTCAGTATAAGTGTTATTCGCCAGTCCCAGCTTTAGAATACAAGAGGAAACAAACCTTAGAGATAGAATGTAGAACTACTTTATTGTGTCAAGTTTCAAGAAGCTAGCACAAACCATGTTTGATTTAGAGTTCTAACTGCATCTGTCAATATAGGAGAAAACAGAGTGAAACCTATAATTTCTAAGTGTTCCTGCAAACGAATGCTACAACCTAGAAGAACAAAACTTGGGCATCCACGTTTGATTGGTGTACTGATCAATACTTGAAAGAATCATGAAGATTGGATGAAAAAATATATGTTGAGATTTCAGGAGACGGTGGTTTTTTGGAAGCTTAACAACGCCTCTCATTGAAAGTGTTATTCGCCAGTCTCTCCTTAAGGCTACATCAAGAGGAAACAAACCTTAGAGATAGAACGTAGAACTACTTTATTGTGTCAATTTTCAAGAAGCTAGCACAAACCATGTTTGATTTAGAGTTCGAACTGCATCTGTCAATATAGGAGAAAACAGAGTGAATACTAAAAATTCAAACTGTTACTGCAAAGGAATGCTTCAACCTAGGAGAACGAAACTTGAACATCCACGTTTTATTGGTGTACTGCTCATTACTTGAAATTATCATGAAGGTCGGAAAAAAAAATATGTTGAGATTTCAGGAGACTGTAGTATTTTGGCAGCCTAACAACGCCTTTCATTGAATGTGTCTTTCGTCAGTCTCTGCATAAGTCTACATCCAGAGGAAACAAAAAATAAAAATAGAATGTAGAACTACTTTACTGTTTCAAGTTTCAAGAAGCTAGCACAAACCGTGTTTGATTTAGAGTTCGAACTACATTTGTCAATATAGGAGAAAACAGAGTGAAACCTAAAAATTCAAAATGTTACTCCAAAAGAATGCTTCAATCTAGGAGAACTAAACTTTGGCATCCAAGTGGGATTGGTGTACTGATCATTACTTGAAAGTATCATGAAGATTGGATGAAAAAATATATGTTGAGATTTCAGGAGACTCTAGTGTGTTGGAAGTTTGGCAACCCCTTTCAGTATAAGTGTTATTCGCCAGTCCCAGCTTTAGGATACAAGAGGAAACAAACCTTAGAGATAGAACGTAGAACTACTTTATTGTGTCAAGTTTCAAGAAGCTAGCACAAACCGTGTTTGATTTAGAGTTCTAACTGCATCTGTCAATATAGGAGAAAACAGAGTGAAACCTATAATTTCTAACTGTTCCTGCAAACGAATGCTACAACCTAGAAGAACAAAACTTCGGCATCCACGTTTGATTGGTGTACTAATCAATACTTGAAAGAATCATGAAGATTGGATGAAAAAATATATGTTGAGATTTCAGGAGACGGTAGTTTTTTGGAAGCTTAACAACGCCTCTCATTGAAAGTGTTATTCGCCAGTCTCTCCTTAAGGCTACATCAAGAGGAAACAAACCTTAGAGATAGAACGTAGAACTACTTTATTGTGTCAAGTTTCAAGAAGCTAGCACAAACCGTGTTTGATTTAGAGTTCTAACTGCATCTGTCAATATAGGAGAAAACAGAGTGAAACCTATAATTTCTAAGTGTTCCTGCAAACGAATGCTACAACCTAGAAGAACAAAACTTGGGCATCCACGTTTGATTGGTGTACTGATCAATACTTGAAAGAATCATGAAGATTGGATGAAAAAATATATGTTGAGATTTCAGGAGACGGTGGTTTTTTGGAAGCTTAACAACGCCTCTCATTGAAAGTGTTATTCGCCAGTCTCTCCTTAAGGCTACATCAAGAGGAAACAAACCTTAGAGATAGAACGTAGAACTACTTTATTGTGTCAATTTTCAAGAAGCTAGCACAAACCATGTTTGATTTAGAGTTCGAACTGCATCTGTCAATATAGGAGAAAACAGAGTGAATACTAAAAATTCAAACTGTTACTGCAAAGGAATGCTTCAACCTAGGAGAACGAAACTTGAACATCCACGTTTTATTGGTGTACTGCTCATTACTTGAAATTATCATGAAGGTCGGAAAAAAAAATATGTTGAGATTTCAGGAGACTGTAGTATTTTGGCAGCCTAACAACGCCTTTCATTGAATGTGTCTTTCGTCAGTCTCTGCATAGGTCTACATCCAGAGGAAACAAAAAATAAAAATAGAATGTAGAACTACTTTACTGTTTCAAGTTTCAAGAAGCTAGCACAAACCGTGTTTGATTTAGAGTTCGAACTACATTTGTCAATATAGGAGAAAACAGAGTGAAACCTAAAAATTCAAAATGTTACTCCAAAAGAATGCTTCAATCTAGGAGAACTAAACTTTGGCATCCAAGTGGGATTGGTGTACTGATCATTACTTGAAAGTATCATGAAGATTGGATGAAAAAATATATGTTGAGATTTCAGGAGACTCTAGTGTGTTGGAAGTTTGGCAACCCCTTTCAGTATAAGTGTTATTCGCCAGTCCCAGCTTTAGGATACAAGAGGAAACAAACCTTAGAGATAGAACGTAGAACTACTTTATTGTGTCAAGTTTCAAGAAGCTAGCACAAACCGTGTTTGATTTAGAGTTCAAACTGCATCTGTCAATATAGGAGAAAACAGAGTGAAACCTATAATTTCTAACTGTTCCTGCAAACGAATGCTACAACATAGAAGAACAAAACTTGGGCATCAACGTTTGATTGGTGTACTGATCAATACTTGAAAGAATCATGAAGATTGGATG
This sequence comes from Callospermophilus lateralis, assembly GCF_048772815.1. Taxonomy (NCBI): domain Eukaryota; kingdom Metazoa; phylum Chordata; class Mammalia; order Rodentia; family Sciuridae; genus Callospermophilus; species Callospermophilus lateralis. The sequence continues at coordinate 8,788 of NW_027513803.1, read as the reverse complement.
AAAAAATGTATGTTGAGATTTCAGGAGACGGTAGTTTTTCGGAAGCTTAACAACGCCTCTCATTGAAAGTGTTATTCGCCAGTCTCTGCTTAAGGCTACATCAAGAGGAAACAAACCTTAGAGATAGAACGTAGAACTTCTTTATTGTTTCAAGTTTCAAGAAGCTAGCAAAAACCATGTTTGATTTAGAGTTCAAACTGCATCTGTCAATATAGGAGAAAACAGAGTGAAAACTAAAAATTCAAACTGTTACTGCAAAGGAATGCTTCAACCTAGGAGAACGAAACTTTAACATCCTCGTTTTATTGGTGTACTGCTCATTACTTGAAATTATCATGAAGGTCGGAAAAGAAAATATGTTGAGATTTCAGGAGACTGTAGTATTTTGGCAGCCTAACAACGCCTTTCATTGAATGTGTCTTTCGTCAGTCTCTGCTTAGGTCTACATCCAGAAGAAACAAAAAATAAAAATAGAATGTAGAACTACTTTACTGTTTCAAGTTTCAAGAAGCTAGCACAAACCGTGTTTGATTTAGAGTTCGAACTACATTTGTCAATACAGGAGAAAACAGAGTGAAACCTAAAAATTCAAACTGTTACTCCAAAAGAATGCTTCAATCTAGGAGAACTAAACTTTGGCATCCAAGTGGGATTGGTGTACTGACCATTACTTGAAAGTTCATGAAGATTGGATTAAAAAAATATATGTTGAGATTTCAGGAGACTCTAGTGTGTTGGAAGTTTGGCAACCCCTTTCAGTATAAGTGTTATTCGCCAGTCCCAGCTTTAGGATACAAGAGGAAACAAACCTTAGAGATAGAACGTAGAACTACTTTATTGTGTCAAGTTTCAAGAAGCTAGCACAAACCGTGTTTGATTTAGAGTTCTAACTGCATCTGTCAATATAGGAGAAAACAGAGTGAAACCTATAATTTCTAACTGTTCCTGCAAACGAATGCTACAACCTAGAAGAACAAAACTTGGGCATCCACGTTTGATTGGTGTACTGATCAATACTTGAAAGAATCATGAAGATTGGATGAAAAAATATATGTTGAGATTTCAGGAGACGGTAGTTTTTCGGAAGCTTAACAACGCCTCTCATTGAAAGTGTTATTCGCCAGTCTCTGCTTAAGGCTACATCAAGAGGAAACAAACCTTAGAGATAGAACGTACAACTACTTTATTGTGTCAAGTTTCAAGAAGCTAGCAAAAACCATGTTTGATTTAGAGTTCAAACTGCATGTGTCAATATAGGAGAAAACAGAGTGAAAACTAAAAATTCAAACTGTTACTGCAAAGGAATGCTTCAACCTAGGAGAACGAAACTTTAACATCCTCGTTTTATTGGTGTACTGCTCATTACTTGAAATTATCATGAAGGTCGGAAAAAAAAATATGTTGAGATTTCAGGAGACTGTAGTATTTTGGCAGCCTAACAACGCCTTTCATTGAATGTGTCTTTCGTCAGTCTCTGCTTAGGTCTACATCCAGAGGAAACAAAAAGTAAAAATAGAATGTAGAACTACTTTACTGTTTCAAGTTTCAAGAAGCTAGCACAAACCGTGTTTGATTTAGAGTTCGAACTACATTTGTCAATATAGGAGAAAACAGAGTGAAACCTAAAAATTCAACCTGTTACTCCAAAAGAATGCTTCAATCTAGGAGAACTAACCTTTGGCATCCAAGTGGGATTGGTGTACTGACCATTACTTGAAAGTATCATGAAGATTGGATGAAAAAATATATGTTGAGATTTCAGGAGACTCTAGTGTGTTGGAAGTTTGGCAACCCCTTTCAGTATAAGTGTTATTCGACAGTCCCAGCTTTAGGATACAAGAGGAAACAAACCTTAGAGATAGAACGTAGAACTACTTTATTGTGTCAAGTTTCAAGAAGCTAGCACGAACCGTGTTTGATTTAGAGTGTGAACTGCATCTGTCAATAAAGGAGAAAACAGAGTGAAACCTATAATTTCTAACTGTTCCTGCAAACGAATGCTACAACCTAGAAGAACAAAACTTGGGCATCCACGTTTGATTGGTGTACTGATCAATACTTGAAAGAATCATGAAGATTGGATGAAAAAATATATGTTGGGATTTCAGGAGACGGTAGTTTTTTGGAAGCTTAACAACGCCTTTCATTGAAAGTGTTATTCGCCAGTCTCTGCTTAAGGCTACATCAAGAGGAAACAAACCTTAGAGATAGAACGTAGAACTACTTTATTGTGTCAAGTTTCAAGAAGCTAGCACAAACCATGTTTGATTTAGAGTTCGAACTTCATCTGTCAATATAGGAGAAAACAGAGTGAAAACTAAAAATTCAAGCTGTTACTGCAAACGAATGCTTCAATCTAGGAGAATGAAACTTGAACATCCACGTTTTATTGGTGTACTGCTCATTACTTGAAATTATCATGAAGGTCGGAAAAAAAAATATGTTGAGATTTCAGGAGACTGTAGTATTTTGGCAGCCTAACAACGCCTTTAATTGAATGTGTCTTTCGTCAGTCTCTGCTTAGGTCTACATCCAGAGGAAACAAAAAATAAAAATAGAATGTAGAACTACTTTACTGTTTCAAGTTTCAAGAAGCTAGCACAAACCGTGTTTGATTTAGAGTTCGAACTACATTTGTCAATATAGGAGAAAACAGAGTGAAACCTAAAAATTCAACCTGTTACTCCAAAAGAATGCTTCAATCTAGGAGAACTAACCTTTGGCATCCAAGTGGGATTGGTGTACTGATCATTACTTGAAAGTATCATGAAGATTGGATGAAAAAATATATGTTGAGATTTCAGGAGACTCTAGTGTGTTGGATGTTTGGCAACCCCTTTCAGTATAAGTGTTATTCGCCAGTCCCAGCTTTAGGATACAAGAGGAAACAAACCTTAGAGATAGAACGTAGAACTACTTTATTGTGTCAAGTTTCAAGAAGCTAGCACAAACCGTGTTTGATTTAGAGTTCTAACTGCATCTGTCAATATAGGAGAAAACAGAGTGAAACCTATAATTTCTAACTGTTCCTGCAAACGAATGCTACAACCTAGAAGAACAAAACTTGGGCATCCACGTTTGATTGGTGTACTAATCAATACTTGAAAGAATCATGAAGATTGGATGAAAAAATATATGTTGAGATTTCAGGAGACGGTAGTTTTTTGGAAGCTTAACAACGCCTCTCATTGAAAGTGTTATTCGCCAGTCTCTCCTTAAGGCTACATCAAGAGGAAACAAACCTTAGAGATAGAACGTAGAACTACTGTATTGTGTCAAGTTTCAAGAAGCTAGCACAAACCGTGTTTGATTTAGAGTTCTAACTGCATCTGTCAATATAGGAGAAAACAGAGTGAAACCTATAATTTCTAAGTGTTCCTGCAAACGAATGCTACAACCTAGAAGAACAAAACTTGGGCATCGACGTTTGATTGGTGTACTGATCAATACTTGAAAGAATCATGAAGATTGGATGAAAAAATATATGTTGAGATTTCAGGAGACGGTGGTTTTTTGGAAGCTTAACAACGCCTCTCATTGAAAGTGTTATTCGCCAGTCTCTCCTTAAGGCTACATCAAGAGGAAACAAACCTTAGAGATAGAACATAGAACTACTTTATTGTGTCAAGTTTCAAGAAGCTAGCACAAACCATGTTTGATTTAGAGTTCGAACTGCATCTGTCAATATAGGAGAAAACAGAGTGAATACTAAAAATTCAAACTGTTACTGCAAAGGAATGCTTCAACCTAGGAGAACGAAACTTGAACATCCACGTTTTATTGGTGTACTGCTCATTACTTGAAATTATCATGAAGGTCGGAAAAAAAAATATGTTGAGATTTCAGGAGACTGTAGTATTTTGGCAGCCTAACAACGCCTTTCATTGAATGTGTCTTTCGTCAGTCTCTGCATAAGTCTACATCCAGAGGAAACAAAAAATAAAAATAGAATGTAGAACTACTTTACTGTTTCAAGTTTCAAGAAGCTAGCACAAACCGTGTTTGATTTAGAGTTCGAACTACATTTGTCAATATAGGAGAAAACAGAGTGAAACCTAAAAATTCAAAATGTTACTCCAAAAGAATGCTTCAATCTAGGAGAACTAAACTTTGGCATCCAAGTTGGATTGGTGTACTGATCATTACTTGAAAGTATCATGAAGATTGGATGAAAAAATATATGTTGAGATTTCAGGAGACTCTAGTGTGTTGGAAGTTTGGCAACCCCTTTCAGTATAAGTGTTATTCGCCAGTCCCAGCTTTAGGATACAAGAGGAAACAAACCTTAGAGATAGAACGTAGAACTACTTTATTGTGTCAAGTTTCAAGAAGCTAGCACAAACCGTGTTTGATTTAGAGTTCTAACTGCATCTGTCAATATAGGAGAAAACAGAGTGAAACCTATAATTTCTAACTGTTCCCTGCAAACGAATGCTACAACCTAGAAGAACAAAACTTGGGCATCCACGTTTGATTGGTGTACTAATCAATACTTGAAAGAATCATGAAGATTGGATGAAAAAATATATGTTGAGATTTCAGGAGACGGTAGTTTTTTGGAAGCTTAACAACGCCTCTCATTGAAAGTGTTATTCGCCAGTCTCTCCTTAAGGCTACATCAAGAGGAAACAAACCTTAGAGATAGAACGTAGAACTACTTTATTGTGTCAAGTTTCAAGAAGCTAGCACAAACCGTGTTTGATTTAGAGTTCTAACTGCATCTGTCAATATAGGAGAAAACAGAGTGAAACCTATAATTTCTAAGTGTTCCTGCAAACGAATGCTACAACCTAGAAGAACAAAACTTGGGCATCCACGTTTGATTGGTGTACTGATCAATACTTGAAAGAATCATGAAGATTGGATGAAAAAATATATGTTGAGATTTCAGGAGACGGTGGTATTTTGAAAGCTTAACAACGCCTCTCATTGAAAGTGTTATTCGCCAGTCTCTCCTTAAGGCTACATCAAGAGGAAACAAACCTTAGAGATAGAACGTAGAACTACTTTATTGTGTCAAGTTTCAAGAAGCTAGCACAAACCATGTTTGATTTAGAGTTCGAACTGCATCTGTCAATATAGGAGAAAACAGAGTGAAACCTAAAAATTCAAAATGTTACTCCAAAAGAATGCTTCAATCTAGGAGAACTAAACTTTGGCATCCAAGTGGGATTGGTGTACTGATCATTACTTGAAAGTATCATGAAGATTGGATGAAAAAATATATGTTGAGTTTTCAGGAGACTCTAGTGTGTTGGAAGTTTATCAACCCCTTTCAGTATAAGTGTTATTCGCCAGTCCCAGCTTTAGGATACAAGAGGAAACAAACCTTAGAGATAGAACGTAGAACTACTTTATTGTGTCAAGTTTCAAGAAGCTAGCACAAACCGTGTTTGATTTAGAGTTCAAACTGCATCTGTCAATATAGGAGAAAACAGAGTGAAACCTATAATTTCTAACTGTTCCTGCAAACGAATGCTACAACATAGAAGAACAAAACTTGGGCATCAACGTTTGATTGGTGTACTGATCAATACTTGAAAGAATCATGAAGATTGGATGAAAAAATGTATGTTGAGATTTCAGGAGACGGTAGTTTTTTCGGAAGCTTAACAACGCCTCTCATTGAAAGTGTTATTCGCCAGTCTCTGCTTAAGGCTACATCAAGAGGAAACAAACCTTAGAGATAGAACGTAGAACTTCTTTATTGTTTCGAGTTTCAAGAAGCTAGCAAAAACCATGTTTGATTTAGAGTTCAAACTGCATCTGTCAATATAGGAGAAAACAGAGTGAAAACTAAAAATTCAAACTGTTACTGCAAAGGAATGCTTCAACCTAGGAGAACGAAACTTTAACATCCTCGTTTTATTGGTGTACTGCTCATTACTTGAATTTATCATGAAGGTCGGAAAAAAAAATATGTTGAGATTTCAGGAGACTGTAGTATTTTGGCAGCCTAACAACGCCTTTCATTGAATGTGTCTTTCGTCAGTCTCTGCTTAGGTCTACATCCAGAGGAAACAAAAAGTAAAAATAGAATGTAGAACTACTTTACTGTTTCAAGTTTCAAGAAGCTAGCACAAACCGTGTTTGATTTAGAGTTCGAACTACATTTGTCAATATAGGAGAAAACAGAGTGAAACCTAAAAATTCAACCTGTTACTCCAAAAGAATGCTTCAATCTAGGAGAACTACCCTTTGGCATCCAAGTGGGATTGGTGTACTGACCATTACTTGAAAGTATCATGAAGATTGGATGAAAAAATATATGTTGAGATTTCAGGAGACTCTAGTGTGTTGGAAGTTTGGCAACCCCTTTCAGTATAAGTGTTATTCGACAGTCCCAGCTTTAGGATACAAGAGGAAACAAACCTTAGAGATAGAACGTAGAACTACTTTTTGTGTCAAGTTTCAAGAAGCTAGCACGAACCGTGTTTGATTTAGAGTGTGAACTGCATCTGTCAATAAAGGAGAAAACAGAGTGAAACCTATAATTTCTAACTGTTCCTGCAAACGAATGCTACAACCTAGAAGAACAAAACTTGGGCATCCACGTTTGATTGGTGTACTGATCAATACTTGAAAGAATCATGAAGATTGGATGAAAAAATATATGTTGGGATTTCAGGAGACGGTAGTTTTTTGGAAGCTTAACAACGCCTTTCATTGAAAGTGTTATTCGCCAGTCTCTGCTTAAGGCTACATCAAGAGGAAACAAACCTTAGAGATAGAACGTAGAACTACTTTATTGTGTCAAGTTTCAAGAAGCTAGCACAAACCATGTTTGATTTAGAGTTCGAACTTCATCTGTCAATATAGGAGAAAACAGAGTGAAAACTAAAAATTCAAGCTGTTACTGCAAACGAATGCTTCAATCTAGGAGAATGAAACTTGAACATCCACGTTTTATTGGTGTACTGCTCATTACTTGAAATTATCATGAAGGTCGGAAAAAAAATATGTTGAGATTTCAGGAGACTGTAGTATTTTGGCAGCCTAACAACGCCTTTAATTGAATGTGTCTTTCGTCAGTCTCTGCTTAGGTCTACATCCAGAGGAAACAAAAAATAAAAATAGAATGTAGAACTACTTTACTGTTTCAAGTTTCAAGAAGCTAGCACAAACCGTGTTTGATTTAGAGTTCGAACTACATTTGTCAATATAGGAGAAAACAGAGTGAAACCTTAAAATTCAACCTGTTACTCCAAAAGAATGCTTCAATCTAGGAGAACTAACCTTTGGCATCCAAGTGGGATTGGTGTACTGATCATTACTTGAAAGTATCATGAAGATTGGATGAAAAAATATATGTTGAGATTTCAGGAGACTCTAGTGTGTTGGATGTTTGGCAACCCCTTTCAGTATAAGTGTTATTCGCCAGTCCCAGCTTTAGGATACAAGAGGAAACAAACCTTAGAGATAGAACGTAGAACTACTTTATTGTGTCAAGTTTCAAGAAGCTAGCACAAACCGTGTTTGATTTAGAGTTCTAACTGCATCTGTCAATATAGGAGAAAACAGAGTGAAACCTATAATTTCTAACTGTTCCTGCAAACGAATGCTACAACCTAGAAGAACAAAACTTGGGCATCCACGTTTGATTGGTGTACTAATCAATACTTGAAAGAATCATGAAGATTGGATGAAAAAAATATATGTTGAGATTTCAGGAGACGGTAGTTTTTTGGAAGCTTAACAACGCCTCTCATTGAAAGTGTTATTCGCCAGTCTCTCCTTAAGGCTACATCAAGAGGAAACAAACCTTAGAGATAGAACGTAGAACTACTTTATTGTGTCAAGTTTCAAGAAGCTAGCACAAACCGTGTTTGATTTAGAGTTCTAACTGCATCTGTCAATATAGGAGAAAACAGAGTGAAACCTATAATTTCTAAGTGTTCCTGCAAACGAATGCTACAACCTAGAAGAACAAAACTTGGGCATCCACGTTTGATTGGTGTACTGATCAATACTTGAAGGAATCATGAAGATTGGATGAAAAAATATATGTTGAGATTTCAGGAGACGGTGGTTTTTTGGAAGCTTAACAACGCCTCTCATTGAAAGTGTTATTCGCCAGTCTCTCCTTAAGGCTACATCAAGAGGAAACAAACCTTAGAGATAGAACGTAGAACTACTTTATTGTGTCAAGTTTCAAGAAGCTAGCACAAACCATGTTTGATTTAGAGTTCGAACTGCATCTGTCAATATAGGAGAAAACAGAGTGAATACTAAAAATTCAAACTGTTACTGCAAAGGAATGCTTCAACCTAGGAGAACGAAACTTGAACATCCACGTTTTATTGGTGTACTGCTCATTACTTGAAATTATCATGAAGGTCGGAAAAAAAAATATGTTGAGATTTCAGGAGACTGTAGTATTTTGGCAGCCTAACAACGCCTTTCATTGAATGTGTCTTTCGTCAGTCTCTGCATAAGTCTACATCCAGAGGAAACAAAAAATAAAAATAGAATGTAGAACTACTTTACTGTTTCAAGTTTCAAGAAGCTAGCACAAACCGTGTTTGATTTAGAGTTCGAACTACATTTGTCAATATAGGAGAAAACAGAGTGAAACCTAAAAATTCAAAATGTTACTCCAAAAGAATGCTTCAATCTAGGAGAACTAAACTTTGGCATCCAAGTGGGATTGGTGTACTGATCATTACTTGAAAGTATCATGAAGATTGGATGAAAAAATATATGTTGAGATTTCAGGAGACTCTAGTGTGTTGGAAGTTTGGCAACCCCTTTCAGTATAAGTGTTATTCGCCAGTCCCAGCTTTAGGAT